>NC_088402.1:13341321-13383821 GCF_034236695.1 Oncorhynchus nerka
GAGAAGAGACAGAGACAGTAGAGAGAAGAGACAGAGACAGAAGAGACAGAGAGAGAGAAGAGACAGAGAGAGAAGAGAGAGAGACAGTAGAGAGAGACAGAAGAGACAGAGACAGACAGAGAGAGAAGAGACAGACAGAGAGAGACAGAGACAGAAGAGAGACAGACAGACAGAGACAGTAGAGAGAAAAGACAGAGAAGAGACAGAGAGAGAAGAGAGAGACAGTAGAGAGAAAAGACAGAGACAGTAGAGACAGAGAAGAGACAGAGAGAGAAGAGACAGTAGAGAAGAGACAGTAGAGAAGAGACAGAGACAGTAGGGAGAGAAGAGACAGAGACAGTAGAGAGAGAAGAGACAGAGACAGTAGAGAGCAATAGGGAATAGAAGTGGTATATAATATGACATTTGTAATGTCTTTATTGTTTTGAAACAGTAGTGTAATGTTTACTGTTCATTTTTATTGTTTATTTCAGATATATTATCTAGAGACTTGCAGAGAGACAAGTTAACAGATGTCAATAAAGCCCAGAAGACAATTGAGAGAAGAGAGAGACAGTAGAGAGAGAAGAGACAGAGACAGTAGAGAGAAGAGACAGAGACAGTAGAGAGAAGAGACAGAGACAGTAGAGAGAGAAGAGACAGACAGAAGAGACAGAGACAGTAGAGAGAGAAGAGACAGAGACAGTAGAGAGAAGAGACAGACAGAAGAGACAGAGACAGTAGAGAGAGACAGACAGAAGAGACAGTAGAGAGAGAAGAGACAGAGACAGAGAGAGAGAGACAGAGACAGAGAGAGAGAAGAGACAGAGACAGTAGAGAGAGAGAGACAGACAGAAGAGACAGAGACAGAGACAGTAGAGAGACAGAGACAGAGACAGAGAGAGAGACAGACAGAGACAGAGACAGAGAGAGACAGAGAAGACAGAGACAGTAGAGAGAAGAGACAGAGACAGTAGAGAGAGAGAGAGAGACAGACAGAGACAGAGAGAGAGAGAGAGAAGAGACAGAGACAGACAGAGACAGAGACAGAGAGAGACAGAGACAGAGAGAGAGAGAGACAGAGACAGTAGAGAGAAGAGACAGACAGAGAGAGAAGACAGAGAGACAGAGACAGTAGAGAGACAGACAGACAGAAGAGACAGTAGAGAGAAGAGAAGAGACAGAGACAGAGAGAGAAGAGACAGAGAGAAGAGACAGACAGAAGAGACAGAGACAGTAGAGAGAAGAGAGAGACAGAGACAGTAGAGAGAAGAGACAGACAGAAGAGACAGAGACAGTAGAGAGAAGAGACAGAGACAGTAGAGAGAAGAGACAGAGACAGTAGAGAGAAGAGACAGAGACAGTAGAGAGAGAAGAGACAGAGACAGTAGAGAGAAGAGACAGAGACAGTAGAGAGAGAAGAGACAGAGACAGTAGAGAGAGAAAAGACAGAGACAGTAGAGAGAAGAGACAGAAGAGAGAGACAGTAGAGAGAAGAGACAGAGACAGTAGAGAGAAAAAGACAGAGAGAAAAGACAGAGACAGTAGAGAGAGAAGAGACAGAGAAAGAGAAGAGACACAGTAGAGAGAGAAGAGACAGAGACAGTAGAGAGAAGAGACAGAGAGAGAAGAGACAGTAGAGACAGAAGAGACAGTAGAGAGAGAAAAGACAGAGACAGTAGAGAGAAGAGACAGACTGAAGAGACAGTAGAGACAGAGAGAGATAAGAGACGGACAGTAGAGAGAGAAGAGACAGAGACAGTAGAGAGAGAAGAGACAGTAGAGAGAGAAGAGACAGAAGGGAGAGAAGAGACAGAGACAGTAGAGAGCAATAGGGAATAGAAGTGGGTAGTATAACAGGAAGTGAGTGTGTGGGTGTGAGAGCCACAATTCTCTGTTCTCTCAGAGCAGCGGAAGAGATGCCTCCCTCTCTCTCTCTCTCTCCGCCCTCTCACTCTCTCTCTCTCCGCCCTCTCACTCTCTCTCTCAGAGAAAAGGAACTAGGTCGTGGGCAAATATTTAATGTCACACACATGCACAGCACACCTAGAAATCTGTCTGTAGAGACAGCTAGTGTTATTTTTTCACAGAAGCTACAGAAGTCGACATCAACACTAGAGTCAAACCCGGCTACGGAAATGCTCTGAAAAATATAAAATACATATTCACTCTTATACAGTAATATGCATATCTCATAGACATTGAGGCAAAGACACAAGTCCATTATTGGTGTTGAAAGACATTGTGCAATCCTCTGAACTTGGCCTCTATACAGAACCCGGAAGTGGTGTGTATGTGTCTGGGGGCGGGGTCCAGTCTACCTGTGATCCGGAACGTTTGCCTTTCTTGCCTGGTTTCCCTTCTTCTGATCCTGACACTTCAGTCTTCTGATCTGAGAACCATCAAATCAGACAATACTTGATCAACACTCAAAAGACTGTCACTCGAGGACTGAGTGATGAGTGATCACCTTTATCAATAACACTGTGAGTGAAGGGATATACGATGCCGTTATTTCCCTGCACGTGGTTTTATAACAGTGTAGTTGCACCATATGGTTAAACTCCTGGCCCTAAAGGCATATGCAGTGATCGGAACCTTATTAGAGACTATTACAATGAAACATGTAGGCTATTGTCTCTTATTTAGGAAAAGGCTATTTCCGCAAAGGGTTATTCTGGATATCAGGCAGGCGACGTGCGCAGAAAGAGAGGGAGAGAGGGTGGAGACGGACAAGAGAGGGGGAGGGTACCTACCACTCATAACGCATTCATAAACCGGAGAGGAGAGGCTACGGGAGAAAGGCCGGCTGAAGCACCGGGGAAGGACGGCCTATTTTCTCCGCGAATGGCTCGCGCTGGGGCTGTGGCGTCGCTCCGGTTAGCACCGAAACCACCCACCCGCCAGGAAGGGCGGTACCAAGCTCGAGCAACAATCAAACCTCCCGTTATAACGGGGAAGAGTCCGTTGTCCGCGCCCGAAGCCCCTCAAAACCAACCGAAAACACACTTTAACGACCGTCGCGCGTAAAATTCTATTAACGGAAGAAGAAAAATCAAGTGTTTGCATAAATGTATCCTGATCGAAGTTGGTAGTGTGTGTGTTCGCGTTAGGCCCACCCACTTTCATTTACCCAACACCCCTCTCTCTCTCGCCTCTCTTTCTGCCGCTGCTGTTTCTGTCGCTAAGTAGCCTAGAACAAGCCTTTCCAACGATCTTCATGCAAAAACACCCCTTATAAATAGCACTATTTTATGTCCATTCTTTAGAGTTGCACTGTATAATTGCATCTGGAGACAGATAGATATCTGTGGCTTTTTGTGGGCGGTGTGCTCCTCCCACATATTCAGATTGGATGGCATACTCGGTCTGCGAGGGTTGAGATGGGAGTTGTATTTGGCGAAGCCTCGCCTTCAAAATGTGTTATGGCGGCGGGGACTCCATCTTCCAGCCTGCTTTGCGGTCAGCTGGGTTGGCTCGTCACTAGTTAACACAGCCACACAGTCATAAACCCCGCCTATTTCTAAAATTGTTCTTCTTAAAATCAGACTTTGAACCTAACTCTATCCACACAGCTAACCGTATGACTAACCCTAAACGTAAGACCCAAAAGCACATTTTTATTTTATTGTCATTCATTTTTACAATATAGCCCATTTTCAAATTGGTGGCTGTGCTATCTAGTGGGAACAGCAGCGTTGGGCTGGTGCAGGTTATTCCGTCCTCTTTAACAAGAGCTTCTCAATTCAATTCCAATGGCTTTATTGGCACGGGACACATGTTAACACTTCCAAAGAAAGTGAAATAAACAAAAAAAATTACAGTAAACAATACACACAAGTTTCAAAAGAATAGACATTTCAAATGTCATGTTATGGCACTGTGTTATAACGATGTGTGAATAGTTAAAAGGGAAATTAAATCAGTATAAATATGGGTTGTATTTACAATGGTGTTTGTTCTTCACTGGTTGCCCTTTTCTCGTGGCAACAGGTCACAAATCTTGCTGCTGTGATTGCACACTGTGGCATTTCACTCCATAGATATAGGAGTTTATCAAAATTGGGTTTGTTTTCAAATTCTTTGTGGGTCTGTGTAATCTGAGGGAAATATGTGTCTCTAATACGGTCATACATTTGGCAGGAGGTTAGGAAGTGCAGCTCAGTTTCCACCTCAGTTTATAAGGGCCAGTCTCTGTCTCCTTCTCTCTATCATAAGGATGTCTTTCACCCTCTCCTTCTCTCTTATTATACAGGTCAGTGTTTCTCCCCATCTCATAAGGGCCAGTCTCTGTCTCCTTCTCTCTATCATAAGGATGTCTTTCACCCT
This sequence comes from Oncorhynchus nerka, assembly GCF_034236695.1. Lineage (NCBI taxonomy): Eukaryota > Metazoa > Chordata > Actinopteri > Salmoniformes > Salmonidae > Oncorhynchus > Oncorhynchus nerka. The sequence goes on from NC_088402.1 coordinate 13,345,630, forward strand.
CTCCTTCTCTCTTATTATACAGGTCAGTGTTTCTCCCCATCTCATAAGGGCCAGTCTCTGTCTCCTTCTCTCTATCATAAGGATGTCTTCCACCCTCTCCTTCTCTCTTATTATACAGGTCAGTGTTTCTCCCCATCTCATAAGGGCCAGTCTCTGTCTCCTTCTCTCTATCATAAGGATGTCTTTCACCCTCTCCTTCTCTCTTATTATACAGGTCAGTGTTTCTCCCCATCTCATAAGGGCCAGTCTGGGTCTATCTCCCTCTGTATGTTAATCAGTATCTCTCTCTTTCTGTTTCACAAGTTCTCTCTCATTTGATCTGTGGAACAGCTATTATAACTGGTGTGTATAACAGGGTCCACGGATTTACCAAAAGTCACACACACACACGCACACAACCCCCTCCCGTACACTCAACTCAGTTTAAACCCAACACAACCCCCTCCCGTACACTCAACTCAGTTTAAACCCAACACAACCCCCTCCCGTACACTCAACTCAGTTTAAACCCAACACAACCCCCAGTTTCCAACCCCTCCCGTACACTCAACTCAGTTTAAACCCAACACAACCCCCTCCCGTACACTCAACTCAGTTTAAACCCAACACAACCCCTCCCGTACACTCAACTCAGTTTAAACCCAACACAACCCCCTCCCGTACACTCAACTCAGTTTAAACCCAACACAACCCCTCCCGTACACTCAACTCAGTTCAGTTTAAACCCAACACAACCCCCTCCCGTACACTCAACTCAGTTTAAACCCAACACAACCCCTCCCGTACACTCAACTCAGTTTAAACCCAACACAACCCCCTCCCGTACACTCAACTCAGTTTAAACCCAACACAACCCCCTCCCGTACACTCAACTCAGTTTAAACCCAACACAACCCCCTCCCGTACACTCAACTCAGTTTAAACCCAACACAACCCCCTCCCGTACACTCAACTCAGTTTAAACCCAACACAACCCCCTCCCGTACACTCAACTCAGTTTAAACCCAACACAACCCCCTCCCGTACACTCAACTCAGTTTAAACCCAACACAACCCCTCCCGTACACTAAACTCAGTTTAAACCCAACACAACCCCTCCCGTACACTCAACTCAGTTTAAACCAAACACAACCCCCTCCCGTACACTCAACTCAGTTTAAACCCAACACAACCCCCTCCCGTACACTCAACTCAGTTTAAACCAACACAACACAACTCAGTTTAAAACCCAACACAACCCCTCCCGTACACTCAACTCAGTTTAAACCCAACACAACCCCCTCCCGTACACTCAACTCAGTTTAAACCCAACACAACCCCCTCCCGTACACTCAACTCAGTTTAAACCCAACACAACCCCCTCCCGTACACTCAACTCAGTTTAAACCCAACACAAGGAATGTATCTGATTGTTAGCGCACTCTCATTACCCTACAACAACATCCCCCCCGTTCCCCTTGAATGTGCTTCACTTCACTACCCCTCAAGGATTACATCCAACTATCTAGATGCCGCAGGAGGCTGCTGAGGGGAGGATCATGTGTTCCAGCTCGTGATAATGGCTGGAACAGAGCAAAAGGAATGGCATCAAACCCCTGGAAACCATGGAAACCAAGTGTTTCATGTATTTGATCATCCCGATTCCGCTCCGGTCTGTTATTAAGGTGCCACCAACCTCCTGTGCTAGATGACCCAAACTGCTACCACAGCCATTAAGGATTACATCTATCCAAACCCCAAACTGCTACCACAGCCATTAAGGATTACATCTATCCAAACCCCAAACTCCTACCACAGCCATTAAGGATTACATCTATCCAAACCCCAAACTCCTACCACAGCCATTAAGGATTACATCTATCCAAACCCCAAACTGCTACCACAGCCATTAAGGATTACATCTATCCAAACCCCAAACTCCTACCACAGCCATTAAAAGGTGCACTGTGCAGAAACCGCTGCTCCATTTCCTGGTTGTGTTGCCTATTTTTAGGTTTATGTGACTAAAGACGCAAATATAGTGTAGAGAATCATTGTACTATCTAAACCACTGAAATATTTTCCATAACCAAAAATATATTTTCAGCTGTTTGAATCTAGTGTACAAAACTGAAAGTAAAGACACACAAACAAAAAAACTTCCTGGAAAATTCAACCCAAAACAATTCTTTGGTATTTGTTTCATTAGTCCACAGTTGATATAATCCCAACATGTTTTGCATGTCAGCAATCAAGTTTTCAAGATATACTGAATCACTTTCAAAATACATTTTCATGATTCAAAATGCATCAAACCGGTTGTATTTCTGTGTTTTGTAAGTTGTACATCTTGAAAACTGGATTGATGACATGCAAAACATCTTGGCACTATATCAACAATGGATTAGTGAAACAAATACCAAAAGATAACTCCACCCAAAAGCTGTCCTTTAAAGGGAAGCAAAGAAAGAGCACATAGAACAGATCTACCGCTCGTGAGACTTGCTTTCAATGAGAATGACAGATCTATAACTCACATTTCTATGTGAATTACATCAGGTCAGCTACTACAGACATTAAGAATTACATCTATCTAGACACAATCAAATCTAGAATCGGCTTTCTATTTCGCAACAAAGCCTCACTCACGCCGCCAAATTTACCTTAGTAAAACTGACTATCCTACCGATCCTCGACTTCGGCGATGTCATCTACAAAATAGCTTCCAATACTCTACTCAGAAAACTGGATGCAGTCTATCACAGTGCCATCTGTTTGGTTACCAAATCACCTTATACCACCCACCACTGTGACCTGTATCCTCTAGTCGGCTGGCCCTCGCTACATATTCGTCGCCAGACCTACTGGCTCCAGGTCATCTATAAGTCTATGCTAGGTAAAGCCCCGCCTTATCTCAGCTCACGATAACAATACGTAGCACATGTTCCAGCAGGTATATTTCACTGATCATCCCCAAAGCCAACACCTCATTTGGCCGCCTTTCCTTCCAGTTCTCTGCTGCCAATGACTGGAACAAATTGCAAAAAAAATATAAAATCGCTGAAGTTGGAGACTTTTATTTCCCTTACCAACTTTAAACATCAACTATCTGAGCAGCTGTACATAGTCCATCTGTAAATAGCCCACCCAATCTCTCATCCCCATACTGTTTTTATTTTATTTACTTTTCTGCTCTTTTGCACACAAGTATCTCTACTTGCATATCATCATCATCTGCTCATTTATTACTCCAGTGTTAATCTGCTAAATTGTAATTATTCACTCCTATGGCCTATTTATTGCCTACCTCATGCCTTTTGCACACACTGTATATAGACTTTATTTTCTCTACGGTGTCATTGACTTGTCTTGTTTATTGTTTACTCCATGTGTAACTCTGTGTTGTTGTCTGTGTCACACTGCTTAGCTTTATCTTGGCCAGGTCGCAGTTGTAAATGAGAACTTGTTCTCAACTAGCCTACCTGGTTAAATAAAAACAATTAAAAACACACCAAACTGCTAATAAAGCCATTGTCAAACACACAAATAGACAGAAACCAGCCAGTAAACATAACTTCAGTTCTTTATTCAGATTCAAAGTGTCCACTGTGTTAAAACCTATATTTATAACAAAGTGTATTAAAAACAGTACAGTACACGCCAAAGGTATCGGCTATGGTCTATATTCACGTTTGAGTAATTTAAGAGACACTAACTCCGTGAAAGGTCTTACCATCAGGGACGTAGTGGTAAAATAGGTGGGTAAACTCTCCAGTGACGTAAACACTAACTATGCTAATTTAGCGTAATAATACCTGTGTAAACGTTATTTTCAAAATAAAATGTAGGCAATTTAAAAGTTTGTTTTTTACCCTCCGCTTCATCCCACATCTAATATAAAGTTTGCCTCCACTGCCTGACTGTTGCATAAAAACAAAACAAAAAGAAGTTCAACCTTTCATTACTATTTTACAACATCTGTTGTCCATGGATGGTACAAGCAACAGCATTGTCTTAACCCACGTAGAAAAGTAGCCCATCAACATCAAAAGTCAACGTACATAAAAACAAACAAGTAGTAGTAAGGTTGCATTTAGACAGCCAGAACAATTCTGACCTCCCACCCCTTCTAATTGGTGTTCTGACCAATCACATTAGATCTTTTCGCAAAATATTTTTAAGAGCTGATCTGATTGGTCAAAAGACCAGAATTGAGCTGCTTGTCAAAATGCTGAACCACATATCTCCATCCGTGTCACTCAACCTTTTTAGTAGCAGTGTTCAACAAGTTATGGTTTTCCTGGGTTGTGTTCAGTAGGGCACACCATAGCAAAACATTCTGCAAATGGTAAATATACACTCCCCTACATATTTATTTGGACAGTGTAGCTAAAAACTTTTAATTTGGCTCTATACTCCAGCATTTTGAGTTCAAATGTTAAATAAGGTATTGTGTCATTTTGGAGTCACTTTTATTGTAAATAAGAATAGAATACATTTCTGAACACTATATTAATGTGGATGCTACCACGATTACGGATAATCATGAATTAAAATCGTGAACAACGATGAGTGAGAAAGTTAAGAGGAACAAAGATAATAACCCCCTAAGATATGCTAACCTCTCACTATCACCGATAACGGGTGAGTTTAGCATTATGATATTTATACCTCTACCATTCATTTCTATTGGGCACAACAATCTCAAAACACAACCAAAACAAACTACAAACGTTTGTAGAGCGACAAGCTAGACGTAGTCATTGTGTGCTAGGAATATGAAACCACATACTAAACTTGACTAGTTTAACACAAATAAGTGAATTTGTCCAAATACTTATGACACCTTCAACATGGGGACTAGATACATAAAGTGCTTTCATGTTTAAAAACGGTAAAAACAGATATGTATGAAAATACCCTTAAATAAAAGTTTACATTTCCAATAGTTCCGTTCTGAACAGATCCATAATATATATATATATATTTTTACAACCAGCAAAATAAAGTTCTGAACCGGTTCAACCCAAACTAACTGTGGCTAGAGCAGCTTGCTATAGAGTGGGGCAAGCTAAAGTTGTTTACATGTGTGATGGCCAGACAAGAGTAGGACTCGAGATGCTATACAGCCATCTTCTTCGGCGCCACATGGCTAATGGCGCCACATGACTAATGGCGCCACATGCTAATGGCGCCACATGGCTAATGGCGCCACATGGCTAATGGCGCCACATGGCTAAAGGCGCCACATGGCTAATGGCGCCACATGACTAATGGCGCCACAGGAGATGGCTGCCGTTTTACGATCATCGGCAGGGCTGTAGTGGAGCAGGTTGAGAGCTCCAAGTTCCTTGGTGTCTACATCACCAACAAACTATCATGGTCCAAACACACTAAGGCAGTCGTGAAGAGGGCACGACAAAGTCTATTCCCCCTCAGGACACTGAAAAGATGTGGCATGGGTCCTCAGATCCTCAAAAGTTCCACAGCTGCACCATCGAGAGTCTCCTGGTTGCATCACTGCCTGGTATGGCAACTGCACAGCCTTCGACCGCAAGGCACTACAGAGGGTAGTGCGTACGGCCCAGTACATCACTGGGGCAAAGCTTCCTGCCATCCAGGACCTCTATACCAGGCGGTGTCAGAGGAAGACCCTAAAAATGGTCAAAGACTCCAGCCACCCTAGTCAAGGACTGTTCGCTCTATTACCGCACGGCAAGCGGTACCGGAGCGTCAAGTCAAGGTCCAAGAGGCTTCTAAACAGCTTCTACCCCCCAAGCTAAAAGACTCCTGAACAGCTAATCAAAGGGCTACCCAGACACCTCTTTTACACTGCTGCTACTCTCTTTATACAATCTACTCATGGTCACTTTAATAACTCTACCTACATGTACATATTACCTCAATTACCTCGACTAACCAGTGCCCCCGCACAAAGACTCTGTACTGGTACCCCCTGTATATAGCCTCCACATTGACTCTGTACCGGTACCCCCTGTATACAGCCTCCACATTGACCCTGTACTGGTACCCCCTGTATATAGCCTCCACATTGACTCTGTACCGGTACCCCCTGTATATAGCCTCCACATTGACTCTGTACCTGTACCCCCTGTATATAGCCTCCACATTGACCCTGTACTGGTACCCCCTGTATATAGCCTCCACATTGATCCTGTACTGGTACCCCCTGTATATAGCCTCCACATTTTCAGCTGGCAGGCAGACGCTGGATGAAGTTTGATTGACAAGAGGGTGGGATTTTGCAAAGGCGCTTTTACATTTTTTTGTGGGACTGAAAAAAAAATTGCCCGGAAAATTTATTAACCAGTTCCCATAATTTTAAAATAACAATTCTGTTCCCATATAGTAGAAATTACTTTTGTTCCCAGGTCTGATTCTGTTCCTTGAACATTTTCGTTATTTGCACGATTTCGGTTCTGTTCCCTGAACCGGTTTCAACCCCTGCATTCTGTACGGTCACCTCATAAAACATTTGATCTGTTACTAGTCCAACGCTCTAACCACCAGGCTACCCTGCCACCCACCCCACCTCATAAAACATTTGATCTCAAATCCAAAATGGTGGATAGACATAAATCAAATCTTTCTGCTTCACTGTCCAAATAAATACTGAGTAACATATGTTATTACTTATTACTGTTCTTACTGCAGAATGTCAGGTACTACCTTCCGTTTCAAATCGACGTGTGCCCACTGAACATGACTGTGATTAAATAAGGTGTCAGAGGGACCTGTGGCAGAGGAACACCCGGAGTTCTAGTCTGAACCGTGACGGTATTAAAGCAGGACAATGTGCGTCAGTGTGACGACGTCCTAATTATCTCACCTTCCTTCCAATGTGTGCACTTGTTCACTTCCATTTATTGATTTATTAGGGAATGACTGGGGTAAGAAGAAGTGAACGAGTGTATACTTCAGGAGAAAGGAGAGATTATTACATTTGGGTGTAATTCTCAGTTCTGACCAACGGGGGCGCTGTCTGCTTGTCTCTAGGCTCTAAGATCTTTCTGGATGCTGTGGAGAGAGAAAGGGTAGAAAGAGAGAGAGTTTTTAAAAATGTTAAACAACCTTGATTGGCTCAAACCAACATTCACACACACACCTACCTCTCCAGGTAATCTTGGACGTTGCTGTGGCCCTTGTGTTGAGCCAAATGGACCAGTTGTCCAGTTGCACAGCGTCCTTCCCTCCGTCGACACAGACTGCAGTTACAGATACCTCTACACAGAGGACACTCCCAGTCCTGGAGACAGAGGGGGATACAGACAGAGAGAGATACAGAGAGAGAGAGAGATACAGAGAGAGAGAGAGCGAGGGAGAGAGCGAAAGAGAAATAAGGAGAGCGAGAGAGAGAGAGAGAAGGACACCGAGAGAAAGAGGGAGAGAACGAGAACAAGAGGAAAAAGACAAGGATTTAGTGCTGAAACAAAATATTTGGTGTCTAGTTGGACTGTGTGTGTACTGACCAGGTCTAGGAGGGCTGTGTGTGTACTGACCAGGTCTAGTTGGACTGTGTGTGTACTGACCAGGTCTAGGAGGGCTGTGTGTGTACTGACCAGGTCTAGTTGGACTGTGTGTGTACTGACCAGGTCTAGTTGGACTGTGTGTGTACTGACCAGGTCTAGTTGGACTGTGTGTGTACTGACCAGGTCTAGTTGGACTGTGTGTGTACTGACCAGGTCTAGGAGGGCTGTGTGTGTACTGACCAGGTCTAGTTGGACTGTGTGTGTACTGACCAGGTCTAGTTGGACTGTGTGTGTGCTGACCAGGTCTAGTAGGGCTGTGTGTGGTCTAGTAGGGCTGTGTGTGGTCTAGTAGGGCTGTGTGTGTACTGACCGGGTCTAGTAGGGCTGTGTGTGTACTGACCGGGTCTAGTAGGGCTGTGTGTGTACTGACCGGGTCTAGTAGGGCTGTGTGTGTACTGACCGGGTCTAGTAGGGCTGTGTGTGTACTGACCGGGTCTAGTAGGGCTGTGTGTGTACTGACCAGGTCTAGTAGGGCTGTGTGTAGTCTAGTAGGGCTGTGTGTGTACTGACCGGGTCTAGTAGGGCTGTGTGTGTACTGACCGGGTCTAGTAGGGCTGTGTGTGGTCTAGTAGGGCTGTGTGTGTACTGATCAGGTCTCGTAGGGCTGTGTGTGTACTGACCAGGTCTAGTAGGGCTGTGTGTGTACTGACCGGGTCTAGTAGGGCTGTGTGTGTACTGACCAGGTCTAGTAGGGCTGTGTGTGTACTGACCAGGTCTAGTAGGGCTGTGTGTGTACTGACCAGGTCTAGGAGGGCTGTGTGTGTACTGACCAGGTCTAGTTGGACTGTGTGTGGTCTAGTAGGGCTGTGTGTGTACTGACCAGGTCTAGTAGGGCTGTGTGTGTGTACTGACCAGGTCTAGTAGGGCTGTGTGTGTACTGATCAGGTCTAGTAGGGCTGTGTGTGGTCTAGTAGGGCTGTGTGTGGTCTAGTAGGGCTGTGTGTGGTCTAGTAGGGCTGTGTGTGGTCTAGTAGGGCTGTGTGTGGTCTAGTAGGGCTGTGTGTGTATTGACCGGGTCTAGTAGGGCTGTGTGTGTACTGACCGGGTCTAGTAGGGCTGTGTGTGGTCTAGTAGGGCTGTGTGTGTACTGACCGGGTCTAGTAGGGCTGTGTGTGGTCTAGTAGGGCTGTGTGTGTACTGACCAGGTCTAGTAGGGCTGTGTGTGGTCTAGTAGGGCTGTGTGTGTATTGACCGGGTCTAGTAGGGCTGTGTGTGTACTGATCAGGTCTAGTAGGGCTGTGTGTGGTCTAGTAGGGCTGTGTGTGTACTGACCGGGTCTAGTAGGGCTGTGTGTGGTCTAGTAGGGCTGTGTGTGTACTGACCAGGTCTAGTAGGGTTGTGTGTGTACTGACCAGGTCTAGGAGGGCTGTGTGTGTACTGACCAGGTCTAGTAGGGCTGTGTGTGTACTGACCGGGTCTAGTAGGGCTGTGTGTGGTCTAGTAGGGCTGTGTGTGTACTGACCGGGTCTAGTAGGGCTGTGTGTGGTCTAGTAGGGCTGTGTGTGTACTGACCAGGTCTAGTAGGGTTGTGTGTGGTCTAGTAGGGCTGTGTGTGTACTGACCAGGTCTAGTAGGGTTGTGTGTGTACTGACCAGGTCTAGGAGGGCTGTGTGTGTACTGACCAGGTCTAGGAGGGCTGTGTGTGTACTGACCAGGTCTAGGAGGGCTGTGTGTGTACTGACCAGGTCTAGGAGGGCTGTGTGTGTACTGACCAGGTCTAGGAGGGCTGTGTGTGTACTGACCAGGTCTAGTAGGGCTGTGTGTGTACTGACCAGGTCTAGTAGGGCTGTGTGTGTACTGACCGGGTCTAGTAGGGCTGTGTGTGGTCTAGTAGGGCTGTGTGTGTACTGACCAGGTCTAGGGTTGTGTGGTCTAGTAGGGCTGTGTGTGTACTGACCAGGTCTAGTAGGGTTGTGTGTGTACTGACCAGGTCTAGGAGGGCTGTGTGTGTACTGACCAGGTCTAGGAGGGCTGTGTGTGTACTGACCAGGTCTAGGAGGGCTGTGTGTGTACTGACCAGGTCTAGGAGGGCTGTGTGTGTACTGACCAGGTCTAGGAGGGCTGTGTGTGTACTGACCAGGTCTAGTAGGGCTGTGTGTGTACTGACCAGGTCTAGTAGGGCTGTGTGTGTACTGACCGGGTCTAGTAGGGCTGTGTGTGTACTGACCGGGTCTAGTAGGGCTGTGTGTGTACTGACCGGGTCTAGTAGGGCTGTGTGTGTACTGACCGGGTCTAGTAGGGCTGTGTGTGTACTGACCGGGTCTAGTAGAGCCGTGTGTACGTCCTCTCCGTAGCGGTTCCTCAGACAGGGCCCACAGAACTGACCTTTGCCCCCTATACACACTCCACTACGACAGACCGTCTTGGTGTCCAGAGTTTTCTGTCTGCACTGGTGACACGTGCTGCCCTGATATAGACACACACACACACATCAGATCCACATCTCTATCGCAGGACAGGAGATGAGGAAACGACTGTAAAAGCCTTGCCGTGTGTGTGTCTTACGTGGTCCTTGTCCAGTATCTTGTCTTTGGCGCGTTGCGCCACGTTGTCCAGCTCTTCCTCTGTGATTTCATCCACTGATCTCACATGGGTAATTCTACTCTTCCTCCCGCTGCTCGCCCTCCTCTTCTTCCCGCTTCTACCCAGCTCGTCCACCTGGCCACACACACACACACGCACACACACAGATCAAAGGATGTCTAGTGTGTGCATGCTTATGTAAGTAATGCGTTTGTGTTTTTATGCACATGCTTTATGACTGTGTGTGTGTGTCACAGGAGGTTGGTGGCATCTGAATTGGGGAGGAAGGTGTCGTGGTGATGGCTGATACCATGTGTTTGATGCCATTCCATCAGCACCATTATTAATCAAATGTATTTATATAGCCCTTTGTACATCAGCTGATATCTCAAAGTGCTGTACAGAAACCCAGCCTAAAACCCCAAACAGCAAGCAATGCAGGTGTAGAAGCACCTGCATTGATTATGAGCCGTTCTCCTGTCAGCAGGTGTTTACACGTTGTTTACCTCCAGTAGTTTCCCAACGTCGATAGTCCTCACGGATCTGTGGTGTCGTGAAGGGGAGGTACCGCTCTCCTCCACACCGAACTTCTCTGGCGGTCTGGCCGCACGCGATGGGTTCCTCCTCTCGCTGCCCTCACACACACCTCGTCTACGAGGGGGCGGCTTCTCACTCACACGCCTCTTCTTCTGGAACAGAACATCCAACAGTCAGGACCACAACACCCAGAAGTCATGAGTCACCGATCTTGTCTTATCGCTGCAACTCCCAACAGGCTCGGGAGAGGCGAAGCTCGAGTCATGCTTCCTCCGAAACAAGCCACGTTTCTTAACACACAACGCTGGGCCCCGGGTTAAGCCCTACCAACGTGTCTGAGGAAACACTGTACAAACAGGGTCAGCCTGCAGGCGCCGTGCTCGCCACAATGAGTCGCTAGAGTGCGACGAGCCAAGTAAAACCCCCCCGTTGTCAAACCCTCCCCTAACCCGGAAGACGCTGGGCCAATTGTGAGCCGCCCCATGGGACTCCCGGTCACAGCCGGTTGTGACACAGTCTGGGATCCCTTTGATATTTTAAGTAGAAATTGTCCACCAATATTATATTAAATGAAGTGACCTTAAATATTAGGCCGCAGGCAGGGTAGCCTAGTGGTTAAGAGCGTTGGACTAGAAACCGGAAGGTTGCAAGTTCAAACCCCCAAGCTGACAAGGTACAAATCTGTCGTTCTGCCCCTGAACAGGCAGGTAACCCACTGTTCCTCGGCCGTCATTGAAAATAAGTATTTGTTCTTAACTGACTTGCCTAGTTAAATAGAGGTAAAACAATTCAATAAATCTGATTTGTTTTATACTTGCTGAAAGTGTCCCTCTGTGCATCTTCTGTGATTTCAAGGAAGATTTTAACCCAGGTTTTAACCAGCATTGTAAAGCCCTAGTTATTTAGTTGCTTATTATTGATTGTGTGATTAGTGATTCATTAAAATAAAAAAAATACAAACATTAAAATCAACCCTGTTAACGTGAACTGAACTTGTGTTTTTGTTTTGTGAAATGATTCCTTCAAAATGTTTTAACAATAAATAAAACAATTGTGATGCTTGCACACAATTCGTTTTTATTTCACCTTTATTTATTTTGCCCGACCTGCTACACAACACTCTTCCATTCTCTACCTGACACACGCTTCCATTCCCTACCTGCCACACAACACGCTTCCATTCCCTACCTGCCACACAACACGCTTCCATTCCCTACCTGCCACACGCTTCCATTCTCTACCTGCCACACGCTTCCATTCCCTACCTGCCACACAACACGCTTTCATTCCCTACCTGCCACACGCTTCCATTCTCTACCTGCCACACGCTTCCATTCCCTACCTGCCACACAACACGCTTTCATTCCCTACCTGCCACACGCTTCCATTCTCTACCTGCCACACGCTTCCATTCTCTACCTGCCACACAACACGCTTCCATTCTCTACCTGCCACACAACACGCTTCCATTCTCTACCTGCCACACAACACGCTTCCATTCTCTACCTGCAACACTCTTCCATTCTCTACCTGCCACAGGCTTCCATTCCCTACCTGCCACACAACACGCTTCCATTCTCTACCTGCCACACAACACGCTTCCATTCTCTACCTGCCACACAACACGCTTCCATTCTCTACCTGCAACACAACACGCTTCCATTCTCTACCTGCAACACTCTTCCATTCTCTACCTGCCACAGGCTTTCATTCCCTACCTGCCACACGCTTCCATTCTCTACCTGACACAGGCTTCCATTCCCTACCTGCCACACAACACGCTTTCATTCCCTACCTGCCACACGCTTCCATTCTCTACCTGCCACAGGCTTCCATTCCCTACCTGCCACACAACACGCTTCCATTCTCTACCTGCAACACTCTTCCATTCTCTACCTGCCACACAACACGCTTTCATTCTCTACCTGCCACACGCTTCCATTCTCTACCTGCAACACTCTTCCATTCTCTACCTGCCACACGCTTCCATTCTCTACCTGCCACACACTCTTCCATTCTCTACCTGCAACACTCTTCCATTCTCTACCTGCCACACGCTTCCATTCTCTACCTGCAACACTCTTCCATTCTCTACCTGCAACACGCTTCCATTCTCTACCTGCAACACTCTTCCATTCTCTACCTGCAACACTCTTCCATTCTCTACCTGCAACACTCTTCCATTCTCTACCTGCAACACGCTTCCATTCCCTACCTGCCACACAACACGCTTCCATTCTCTACCTGCAACACTCTTCCATTCTCTACCTGCCACACAACACGCTCCCATTCTCTACCTGCCACACAACACGCTTCCATTCCCTACCTGCCACACGCTTCCATTCTCTACCTGCCACACAACACTCTTCCATTCCCTACCTGCAACACTCTTCCATTCCCTACCTGCAACACTCTTCCATTCTCTACCTGCCAACAACACTTCCATTCTCTACCTGCAACACTCTTCCATTCTCTACCTGCAACACTCTTCCATTCTCTACCTGCAACACTCTTCCATTCCCTACCTGCAACACTCTTCCATTCTACCTACACAACACGCTTCCATTCTCTACCTGCAACACTCTTCCATTCCTACCTGCAACACTCTTCCATTCTCTACCTGCAACACTCTTCCATTCTCTACCTGCAACACTCTTCCATTCTCTACCTGCAACACTCTTCCATTCTCTACCTGCAACACTCTTCCATTCTCTACCTGCAACACAACACGCTTCCATTCTCTACCTGCAACACTCTTCCAACACGCTTCCATTCTCTACCTGCCACACGCTTCCAACTACCTGCCACAGGCTTCCATTCTCTACCTGCCACACAACACTCTTCCATTCTCTCTACCTTCCACACAACACGCTTCCATTCTCTACCTGCAACACTCTTCCATTCTCTACCTGCAACAGGCTTCCATTCTCTACCTGCCACACTCTTCCATTCTCTACCTGCAACAGGCTTCCATTTCTACCTGCAACACTCTTCCATTCTCTACAACACTCTTCCATTCCCTACCTGCAACACTCTTCCATTCCCTACCTGCCACACAACACGCTTCCATTCTCTACCTGCAACACTCTTCCATTCTCTACCTGCAACACTCTTCCATTCTCTACCTGCAACACTCTTCCATTCTCTACCTGCAACACTCTTCCATTCTCTACCTGCCACACAACACTCTTCCATTCTCTACCTGCAACACGCTTCCATTCTCTACCTGCCACACAACACGCTTCCATTCTCTACCTGCAACACAACACGCTTCCATTCTCTACCTGCAACACTCTTCCATTCTCTACCTGCCACAGGCTTTCATTCCCTACCTGCCACACGCTTCCATTCTCTACCTGCCACAGGCTTCCATTCCCTACCTGCCACACAACACTCTTCCATTCTCTACCTGCAACACTCTTCCATTCTCTACCTGCCACACAACCTGCAACACTCTTCCATTCTCTACCTGCAACACGCTTCCATTCTCTACCTGCCACACTCTTCCATTCTCTACCTGCAACACTCTTCCATTCTCTACCTGCAACACTCTTCCATTCTCTACCTGCAACACTCTTCCATTCTCTACCTGCAACACTCTTCCATTCCCTACCTGCCACACAACACGCTTCCATTCTCTACCTGCAACACTCTTCCATTCTCTACCTGCAACGCTCCCATTCTCTTCACAACACGCTTCCATTCCCTACCTGCCACACGCTTCCATTCTCTACCTGCCACACAACACGCTTCCATTCTCTACCTGCAACACTCTTCCATTCCCTACCTGCAACACTCTTCCATTCTCTACCTGCCACACAACACGCTTCCATTCTCTACCTGCAACACTCTTCCATTCTCTACCTGCAACACTCTTCCATTCCCTACCTGCAACACTCTTCCATTCCCTACCTGCCACACAACACGCTTCCATTCTCTACCTGCAACACTCTTCCATTCTCTACCTGCAACACTCTTCCATTCTCTACCTGCAACACTCTTCCATTCTCTACCTGCAACACTCTTCCATTCTCTACCTGCAACACGCTTCCATTCTCTACCTGCCACACAACACGCTTCCATTCTCTACCTGCCACACAACACGCTTCCATTCTCTACCTGCCACACAACACGCTTCCATTCTCTACCTGCAACACGCTTCCATTCTCTACCTGCCACACAACACGCTTCCATTCTCTACCTGCCACACAACACGCTTACATTCTCTACCTGCCACACAACACGCTTCCATTCTCTACCTGCAACACTCTTCCATTCTCTACCTGCAACACTCTTCCATTCTCTACCTGCAACACTCTTCCATTCTCTACCTGCAACACTCTTCCATTCTCTACCTGCCACACAACACCTGCAACACTCTTCCATTCTCTACCTGCAACACTCTTCCATTCTCTACCTGCCACACGCTTCCATTCTCTACCTGCCACACGCTTCCATTCTCTACCTGCAACACTCTTCCATTCTCTACCTGCAACACGCTTCCATTCCCTACCTGCCACACAACACGCTTCCATTCTCTACCTGCAACACTCTTCCATTCTCTACCTGCCACACAACACGCTTCCATTCCCTACCTGCCACACGCTTCCATTCTCTACCTGCCACACAACACGCTTCCATTCTCTACCTGCAACACTCTTCCATTCCCTACCCGCAACACTCTTCCATTCTCTACCTGCCACACAACACGCTTCCATTCTCTACCTGCCACACAACACGCTTCCATTCTCTACCTGCAACACTCTTCCATTCTCTACCTGCAACACTCTTCCATTCTCTACCTGCCACGCAACACGCTTCCATTCTCTACCTGCCACGCAACACGCTTCCATTCTCTACCTGCCACGCAACACGCTTCCATTCTCTACCTGCAACACGCTTCCATTCTCTACCTGCAACACTCTTCCATTCTCTACCTGCAACACTCTTCCATTCTCTACCTGCAACACTCTTCCATTCTCTACCTGCCACGCAACACGCTTCCATTCTCTACCTGCAACACTCTTCCATTCTCTACCTGCAACACTCTTCCATTCTCTACCTGCAACACTCTTCCATTCTCTACCTGCAACACTCTTCCATTCTCTACCTGCAACACTCTTCCATTCTCTACCTGCAACACTCTTCCATTCTCTACCTGCAACACTCTTCCATTCTCTACCTGCAACACTCTTCCATTCTCTACCTGCAACACTCTTCCATTCTCTACCTGCAACACTCTTCCATTCTCTACCTGCAACACTCTTCCATTCTCTACCTGCAACACTCTTCCATTCTCTACCTGCAACACTCTTCCATTCTCTACCTGCAACACTCTTCCATTCTCTACCTGCAACACTCTTCCATTCTCTACCTGCAACACTCTTCCATTCTCTACCTGCAACACTCTTCCATTCTCTACCTGCAACACTCTTCCATTCTCTACCTGCAACACTCTTCCATTCTCTACCTGCAACACTCTTCCATTCTCTACCTGCAACACTCTTCCATTCTCTACCTGCAACACTCTTCCATTCTCTACCTGCAACACTCTTCCATTCTCTACCTGCAACACTCTTCCATTCTCTACCTGCAACACTCTTCCATTCTCTACCTGCAACACTCTTCCATTCTCTACCTGCAACACTCTTCCATTCTCTACCAGCAACACTCTTCCATTCTCTACCAGCAACACTCTTCCATTCTCTACCTGCAACACGCTTCCATTCTCTACCTGCAACAGGGGGATTTATGGATGATTTAAGATGAAGTCGTCAACCCTGTTACTTTATATTTGTCAGTTAACGTTCCCCCCCATCTTTTGAGACAGGAAAACATGTTTTTTTTTTTTTCAAATTAAACATGTGCTCTTTAAATCACAGAATGTTAACATTTTGTGAAAAAAAAATAAAAATAATTCCTTCTCACATTGCATCCTCGACTTGCAGGTTCAGTTAGTATGAATTACCAGAATCTAAAACGTGTTACATTACTCAGAAAAGGCACCTCACTTGGTGGAATGAGCTTGTAAATTAAATCTCGAACAAACTGTCGCTCAGTCTAGTGTGCAATGTACTCACGGTAGGAGACGAGGTGACTTCAGACATGTTGGTCAGGTCAGCAAACAGCTTGGCCAACTAGGAGGACAACAACAACAACAACAACAACAAACCAGAAGCTGAGAAGACACGTTTAAATACACACAATAATAACAACAAGAGACAGGAATCAGAGGAGTGAAAAAAAGAGGGTTTGGGTTCAGTAGTATTTCTGACTGAGGGACACGACGACCCCGGTCAAGGGTTAGAGGTTATGTACCATGGCTTTGTTCTCCTGGATGTTCTTGGCTCGTTTATTTAGAACCCGAGACTCGACCTCCATCTTCTCTTTTCCTACCGCCTCTTTTTTGGGGGGCGGTTTCTGACCCTGTGTCTCCCTCCCACTGGACTCCTGAGACAAACCCCTTTTTAGATGCAGCCTCTCATTGGTTCTCCTCTCCGGAGGGGCGGCGTTGATTGGCGCCTCCCCTTTCTGGGCAGAGAGTCTTTTTGTGGGAAACCTGAAGCAAAATTATCAGTATAATTCAAAAATGTATTTCCATCGACTGGTACTTCCAGGCTAAAAAGCAAAAAGCCGGCTAACGAAAACCCGGACACACAGGTACACACACCTGAAGGCGACACAGAGACTCTTCCTCTTGTGTGTGTCTGGCTCCTCCCCCTCAGAGTAGAATCCTGTGTCCTCATCACTCTCCTCCGCTATGCACTGGAACGGCAGAATGAGAGAAAAGAAGAAAGACGAGTCATGTTATAACCAAGAATCCTCATACGCACATCCCACTGGAGAGAACAGGAGACAGAACAGGACACGAGAGACAAGTCTCAGCACCATAGCCTTCGTCCTGCTTCTGGAACCCCTCTTCTCCTCCTCTTCCTCACTGAAGCCCTCAAACTCCTCCCCTTCATTGTCGGAATGGCTAAACAGACTAACCAACTCCGAGGTCACAAACTTTGACCTGAAAGACATGGCCTGGAGAGAGGGAGAGATGGAATGATTATTTCAATGGCTAACTGTAGCAGAATAAAGAAACAAGGATTGCAGTGTGTGTGTGTGGGGGGGGTGTAATGATCAGCAGCTACCAACCGGCTTCCCAGAGTCCTCGGAGGCTAGGCTGTCTGACTCGCTGTCACTCAGCACTGGCACAGCGAAACCCAGGAAGTCCTCGTCATCACTGGGACTCTCAAAGATGGCCGCCAGGGCCCTGGGGGTCTAGGGGAGGAGGGGCAACAGATTAAAAAAGGGGCAATCTGCATTTGATACATACATTATTTGCATTTTCAATTACTGAAATGCACCTATTGATTCTTAAAGAATATATCTTCTAAATGCTTCATGAGCTTAGTTTAACCGTCGTACCCCATCAGAACCCAAAATATAAGCTTGTTTTACTTCAATGTTTGTAAACATTGTAAACGTAAACAAACACTATAT
This sequence comes from Oncorhynchus nerka, assembly GCF_034236695.1. NCBI lineage: Eukaryota > Metazoa > Chordata > Actinopteri > Salmoniformes > Salmonidae > Oncorhynchus > Oncorhynchus nerka. The sequence continues at coordinate 13,363,710 of NC_088402.1, forward strand.
AAAGAATACGGGGTGGTAACATTAAGAACACCTGCGCTTTCCATGACAGACAGACCAGGTGAATCCAGGTGAAAGCTATGAACCCTTATTGATGTCACTTGATAAATCCACTTCAATCACAGTAAATGAAGGGGATTTTTGAGCCTTGAGACATGGCTTGTGAGCCTTTGAACGGGGTATGGTAGTAGGTGTATTGAGAACGGTCCACCACCCAAAGGACATCCAACCAACTTGACAACTACAGGAAGCATTGGAGTCAACATGGGCCAGCATCCCTGTGGAACAGTTAGGACACCTTGTAGAGTCCATGCTCTGATGAATTGAAACTGTTCTGAGTGCAAAAGGGGGTGCTCAACTCAATATTAGGAAGGTGTCCTTAAATGTTCTTTACATTCAGCGTATAGCCTTAAAACATGGTTAAAACTAATAATTTTGATGGCATGGATCAGTGTTGTAATACTCAAGTCCAGGACACGGAGCGAAGTCACGATTTTCATGACTCCACTTGACTATCCGCCCGATTCCTGCTTACCAGCAATAGCTCAAACAGGAAGTACCAGTGAAGCGCTCAAAACGGAAGTGATCCGATGAAGCAGATGCTGAACTACAGGACTGTTTCAATAGCGTAGACTAGAATATGTTCCGGGATTCATCCAATGGCACTGAAGAGTTTACCACAGTCAACGGCTTCATTAATAAGTACATCGACAACGTCCCCACAATAACCGTACGTACATATCCCAACCAGAAGCCATGGATTACGCACTGAGCTAAACGCTGGAGCTGACACTTTCAAGGAGTGGGACACTGGCATTTATAATAAATCCTGTTACACCATCCAACAAGCAAAGTGTCAATACAGGACTAAGATCGAAACCGGCTCTGAAGCCCGTCGGATGTGGCAAGGCTTGCAAACTATCATGGATTACAAAAAGGAAACCCAGCAGCGAGCTGCACAGTGACGCGAGCCTACCAGACGAGCTGAATTACTTCCATGTTCGCGTTGAGGTAAGCAACACTGAATCATGCATGAGAGCACCAGCTGTTCTGGACAACTGTGTGAGCACGCTCTCCATAGCCGATGTGAATAAGACCTTTAAACAGGTTGACAATCACAAGGCCGCAGGGCCAGACAGAATACCAGGATGTGTACTCAGAGCATGCGCTGACCAGCTGGCAAGTGTCTTCACTGACATTTTCAACCTCTCCCTGACCCAATCTGTAATACCTACATGTTTCAAGCAGACCACCATAGTCCTTGTGCCTAAGAATGCCAAGGCAACCTGTCTAAATGACTACCGCCCCGTAGCACCCACATCTGTAGCTATGAAATGCTGTGAAAGGCTGGTCATGGCTCATAGCAACACCATCATCCCAGACACCCAGGACCCACTCCAATTTGCATACCGCCACAAAAGATCCAAAGATGACGCAATCTCTATTGGACTCCAGACTGCCGTTTCCCACCTGGACAAGAGGAACACCTACAGTATGTGAGAATGCTGTTCATTGACTACAGCTCAGTGTTCAACACCATAGTGCCCTCCAAGCGCATCACTAAGCTAAGGACCCTGGGACTGAATATCTCCCTCTGCAACTGGATCCTGGACTTCCTGACGGTCCGCCCCCAGGTGGTAAGGGTAGGCAACAACATATCTGCCACGCTGACCCTCAACACGGGGGACCCTCAGGGTTGAGTGCTTAGTCCCCTCTTGTCCTTCCTGTTCACCCACAACTGTGTGGCTGCACATGACTCCAACACCATCATTAAGTGTGATGACAAAGCGGCAGTGGTAGGCCTGATCACAGACGGTGATGAGACAGCCTATAGGGAGGTCAGAGACCTGGCAGTGTGGTGCCAGAACAACAACCTCTCCCTCAACGTCAGCCCGACAAAGGAGCTGATCGTGGACTACAAGAAACAGGGGCCCACGTCCCCATTCACATCGACAGGGCTGTAATGGAGCGGATTGTGAGCTTCAAGTTCCTCTGTGTCCACATCACTAAGGATCTATCATGGTCCACACACAACAATAGTCATGAAAAGGGCTAGACAAACACCTTTTCCCTCTCAGGAGGCTGAAAAGATTTGGCATGGGCCTGTCATGTAAAAATGTTTTGTCCCCAACCTGCATCCCAATGGGATTCAATGAGTTTTAGCTTCTGTTGCTAGGGCTGTTGCTAGAATTTGCTAAATTCAGACCGGATTAGGTATTGAACCTAAGCATCCACTGCTATGCTGGTTGCTTGGCTCTATTTGACCTCGTAGTGGTCGTGAAGGAAGGAGGACACGGGCAGTCCTAGTTCTATTTCACCTCATAAGCACTCGCCCAGTCCATGCAAAATTATTACCTCAGAATTGTTCTCCAAGGATGTTGTTTTTGACGGTGACAACCTGCTGACTACCTGCCGTTTCAGAAGACCGAAAATACAATACATTTGTCTATATAAAGAAAATACTGTGAAATAGGAAGAAATTATTTAATCTATTTTTAGATTGACGTTGCTAGCTACTGTAGTTCTACTTATTTACCTCAGCCTGCTAGCCAGACAGTTTTATTTAGCTAACGTTAGCTAGCTACTGTACGTGTTACTGTTTGTATGTAGCTTGCACTTCAATGGCATCCCTCAAAGGAGATTTCATTTCATCTTGTCAACCAGGCGAAGTACTATGAAGGCACCACTGATCTCGAAAACAGGTGCAACATTCAGAGAAATGAACTTCTATTAGATAACTGGACGGATTTAGCTATGTACAACCATTTTTCAACAAGCTAGTTGGTCATCTACATGTTGCTGGCTATACATATACTTCAGTGGAGGCTGTTGAGGGGAGGATGGCTCATAATAATGTCTGTAATGGAGTAAATGGAATGGTATCAAACACGTGGTTTCCATTTGGTTGTTACCATCAGCAGCCTCCACTGATAAAGTTATATGTCTGTCACATTGAGGTGTCTAGCTATAAAGTTAAACCTGATCAAATGGATAGTAAGCATTTATGGTAACTAACTGCCCTTAACTAGGTGTCTTCACTAGACAGACACAGAGGGAGGGGGGGAAGGAAGTGAGAAAGGATGAAAGTGAGACAGGGAGAGAGAGGAAGACAGAAAAAAAACTGGAGAGAGAAAAACAAAGCGCGAGAGAGAGAGAAAAACAAAAGAGAGAGAAAGAGACAGCATGTACTTAGACTTGAGTATTTCAATAACTCTTCTCTTCCAACTTGTTAGGCAATCATATGTACCTATGGGGGAAGGATGGCCAGCCACACAGGAGGGGAATTATTACTAAGGAGGAGAAGGAGGCCGTGCTGACCGAGATGCATGCTGGCCATTTCGGAGTGAAACGCATGATTGCCAAAATCAACCTACGCATCTTCTGATGTGGAATTGTCAAGGAGGTGGACAGCTGGGTAAGTGAAACAACCTTTTGTTTATCAATCACATTCTATTATATATCTGAAATGATTATTATTTCAATGAATGTCATATCAGAGAGCACACAATGTTTCAATTTGTCACGTTTTGCTTGAAGGTCAGTGCCCTGTCTAGCCTGCCAGCAGTTGGCGCCGGAGTTGAAGCCCATCAAAGATGTTTTACCACGGCACATGTAAGTGTCCCAATTCAAATTTTGCCCTGATAAGTTGTTTTGCGATGGTTGCTTTATTTTGACCACAGCAGAGTTCAATATTATAGAATGTGTGTGTGTCAGTATCCTTACACGTATGAACATCTGCCTACTGTATGACACAGATACAGGTAAGAATAAAGTCATCTTCTCTCAAACACTTTAAATGTTTGGGGCGGACCTCATCGGACCCTTCACGAAATCCAGGAATGGCAACAGCTGGTGTCTGACGGCGACCGACCACTTTACCAAGTGGGTGGAGCCAACAACCATTAAGGTCAGTACAGGAAGAGAACGTGCTTAACTATAAAATTCCCTTCTGTAAACCCATTAAAAAAAGGGTGCTTGGAACCGAACGTTTATTTTTTTCATTTTGTATGATACCCGTCAAGGACGAGACTGGCGAGGCCACCGCCAAGGCGATGACAGACATCTGTTCTCTCGAGGTCATCCTGAGTGACCGAAGTCATGAACGCTGGAACAAGGTACGGCTGTTATAGATTATATTCTGTCACCAACGGTTTCTTTTATTTAGTTTTACAATTTTGTTTTTGTATGGTACGTCAATCAGACATATTTCAATATCTTACATTGTCAATAGATATCGCCCCCCCCCTCCAGGTTTAATGAATGGACCAATCAGAACCTCAGGACTGCCATGGGCAAGTCCCTTGATTGGTACCAGGAAGGGTGGGAGAACAACCTGAAGGTAATTATCTTACATTGTCAATAGATATCGCCCCCCCCCCCCTCCAGGTTTAATGAATGGACCAATCAGAACCTCAGGACTGCCATGGGCAAGTCCCTTGATTGGTACCTTGATTGGTATCCAGGATCGCCCCCCCCTCCAGGTTTAATGAATGGAGAACAACCTGAAGGTGGGAGAACAACCTGAAGGTTATCTTACATTGTCAATAGATATCGCCCCCCTCCAGGTTTAATGAATGGACCAATCAGAACCTCAGGACTGCCATGGGCAAGTCCCTTGATTGGTACCAGGAAGGGTGGGAGAACAACCTGAAGGTAATTATCTTACATTGTCAATAGATATCGCCCCCCCCCCCCTCCAGGTTTAATGAATGGACCAATCAGAACCTCAGGACTGCCATGGGCAAGTCCCTTGATTGGTACCAGGAAGGGTGGGAGAACAACCTGAAGGTAATTATCTTACATTGTCAATAGATATCGCCCCCCTCCAGGTTTAATGAATGGACCAACCAGAACCTCAGGACTGCCATGGGCAAGTCCCTTGATTGGTACCAGGAAGGGTGGGAGAACAACCTGAAGGTAATTATCTTACATTGTCAATAGATATGAATGGACTAATCCCCCTCCAGGTTTAATGAATGGACCAATCAGAACCTCCAGGACTGCCATGGGCAAGTCCCTTGATTGGTACCAGGAAGGGTGGGAGAACAACCTGAAGGTAATTATCTTACATTGTCAATAGATATCGCCCCCTCCAGGTTTAATGAATGGACCAACCAGAACCTCAGGACTGCCATGGGCAAGTCCCTTGATTGGTACCAGGAAGGGTGGGAGAACAACCTGAAGGTAATTATCTTACATTGTCAATAGATATCGCCCCCCCCTCCAGGTTTAATGAATGGACCAATCAGAACCTCAGGACTGCCATGGGCAAGTCCCTTGATTGGTACCAGGAAGGGTGGGAGAACAACCTGAAGGTAATTATCTTACATTGTCAATAGATATCGCCCCCCCCCCTCCAGGTTTAATGAATGGACCAACCAGAACCTCAGGACTGCCATGGGCAAGTCCCTTGATTGGTACCAGGAAGGGTGGGAGAACAACCTGAAGGTAATTATCTTTGCACACAACAGCACCGAGTTCGGTCGAGAGCTGCAGCTGTTGACTGAGGGAAACAATGCAATTGTATATACAATTATTGCATATACTACAGTCATTCATAAAGTCAGCAAAAAAATAAAACACTCCTCTCACTGTCAACTGCATTTATTTTCAGCAAACTTAACATGTTATGTTCATACAAATATTTACACAAGATTCAACAACTGAGACATAAACTGAACAAGTTCCACAGACATGTGACTAACAGAAATGGAATAATGTGTCCCTGAACAAAGGGGGGGGGGGGTCAAAATCAAAAGTAAGTCAGTATCTGGTGTGGCCACCAGCTGCATTAAGTACTGCAGTGCATCTCCTCCTCATGGACTGCACCAGATTTGCCAGTTCTTGCTGTGAGATGTTACCCCACTCTTCCACCAAGGCACCTGCAAGTTCCCGGACATTTCTGGGGGGGAATGGCCCTAGCCGTCACCCTCCGATCCAACAGGTCCCAGACGTGCTCAATGGGATTGAGATCCGGGCTCGTCGCTGGCCATGGTAGAACACTGACATTCCTGTCTTGCAGGAAATCACGCACAGAACGAGCAGTATGGCTGGTGGCATTGTCATGCTGGAGGGTCATGTCAGGATGAGCCTGCAGGCAGGGTACCACATGAGGGAGGAGGAAGTCTTCCCAGAGGAAGTCTTCCCTGAGGATGTCTTCCCTGAGGATGTCTTCCCTGAGGATGTCTTCCCTGTAACACACAACGTTGAGTTTGCCTGCAATGACAACAAGCTCAGTCCGATAATGCTGTGACACACCGCCCCAGACCGTGACGGACGCTCCACCTCCAAATCGATCCCGCTCCAGAGTACAGGCCTCGGTGTAACGCTCATTCTTTCGACGATAAACGTGAATCCGAACATCACCCCTGGTGAGACAAAACCGCGACTCCTCAGTGAACAGCACTTTTTGCCAGTCCTGTCTGGTCCAGCGATGGTGGGTTTGTGCCCATAGACAACATTGTTGCCGGTGACGTCTGGTGAGGACCTGCCTTATACAACAGGCCTACAATCCCTCAGTCCAGCCTCTCTCAGCCTATTGCAGACAGTTGAGAACAGGCAGAACATCCCACCCACACGGTAACCACCTCAATATTCCACACACCAGAATTCCATTTCTTTAGTCTACGATTGCCATGTGAGTGTACAAAAAAAATAAAACATCTGTGAAAATAAATTAATGACACAACCCTGCCAAAAAATATAATAGTTTATATATGAAAATCTTAAATATTGCCAGGTTGGTTTTCACAGCCGTTTCACAAGGGGTTCATTATTGTAGCATATCCTTTTATGGTATTTATTTGTTCCACATTATTCATTGTTGTTTCCTAAAGACCTACAATAGGTGGCCTAGTGGCAGGGTAGCCTAGTGGTTAGAGCATTGGACTAGTAACCGAAAGGTTGCAAGTTCAAATCCCCGAGCTGACAAGGTACAAAATCTGTCGTTCTGCCCCTGAACAGGCAGTTAACCCACTGTTCCTAGGCCGTCATTGAAAATAAGAATTTGTTCTTAACTGACTTGCCTAGTAAAATAAAGGTAAAAAAAAATATATATATATATTCATTCAACCACAAGGGTGTATTAATGAGATAGAACAAAAATGAATCATAATAGCAGACTACTGAAATTATATTATTTCAATGTAGATAAGGGAAGGTTCAAATAAAATCATGATTTGCATATGAATGGAGTGGAAATTAGCTGACTTTGTGAGGTAAGTAACTTTACACATTGGCTAACCGGGCTATCTGCAGTGTGTCCCGCCAACCCCTCTTTACACATTGGCTAACCGGGCTATCTGCAGTGTGTCCCGCCAACCCCTCTTTACACATTGGCTAACCGGGCTATCTGCAGTGTGTCCCGCCAACCCCTCTTTACACATTGGCTAACCGGGCTATCTGCAGTGTGTCCCGCCAACCCCTCTTTACACATTGGCTAACCGGGCTATCTGCAGTGTGTCCCGCCAACCCCTCTTTACACATTGGCTAACCGGGCTATCTGCAGTGTGTCCCGCCAACCCCTCTTTACACATTGGCTGCTACTACTATCTGCAGTGTGTACACAGTCACAACCCCTCTTTACTACCTCATTGGCTAACAGGGCTATCTGCTAGTGTGTCCCTCAATAAGCCCCTAACAGGTGTCTTTAGCTGCATGCTACTACTATCTGTTCATCATATATACACAGTCACATTAACCTGACTAACAGGTGTCTGTATATAGCACATGTACATACTACCTCAATCAGCCTGACTAACAGGTGTCTGTATATAGCCTTGCTACTCTTATTTTCAAATGTCTTTTTACTGTTGTTTTATTTCTTTACTTACCTACACACACACACACACACTTTTTTTTCGCACTCTTGGTTAGAGCAGCATTTAAGGTAAGGTAGCATTTCACTGTAAGGTCTACCTACACCTGTTGTATTCGGTGCACGTGACAAAAACTTTGATTTGATTTAATGCAACAAGTTTTCTTTGCCATTGGATTTCATGTTGTAATGTTAACAAGGTACCCAAAAGTAGTTTGAAGTAATGTTTTCATTTTATTAGCTAAACAAAACTTGTTTAAAACAGCGTAATTGTCACAGCAACGGGCCTTGTTTGCATAGCAATGATGAAAAGAACGTCATTATGGCTGTAATGATCTCCAAAATTCTAATCATTAGGTCATCACACCGTTGATATAGCAACGGACGCTAATAGTTTATCGGATCCCATTGTGATGCAGAGCAGGACACTTTTTGGCCAGGGGACATTATTTGCCATGACAGGCCCTCTGATCCTCAAAAAGTTCTACAGCTGCACCATTGAGAGCATCTTGACTGGCTGCATCACCACCTGGTCTGGCAACAGCTTGGCATCTGACCGCAAGGCGCTACAGGGGACAGCCCAGTACATCACTGGGGCTGAGCTTCCTGCCATCCAGGACCTCTATAGCAGGCGGTGTCAGAGGAACGTGCTAAAAATTGTATAATACTCCAGCCCCCCAGGTCATAGACTGTTCTCTCTGCTACCCCACAGCAAGCAGTACTGATGCACCAAGTCTGGAACCAACTGATAAAAGACTGATAAATAGTTAAATAGTTAACCAAATACCTACCTGGACTATCTGCACTGACCCTTATTGCACTAAGTTCTCTCTCATCACAGACGCTACTGCTAATGTTTATTATGTCACTTTATTCATAGTTATATGTAAATATCTACGTCAATTACCTCGTACCCCTGCACATCCACTTGGTACTAGTACCCAGTGTATACAGCCAATCTAATATTATTATGTTTTACTTTTCTATTATCGCTCTATTTTCTTTCTCTCTGCATTGTTGGGAACGGCCCGTGTGTACGCATTTCACTGCTAGTCTATTGTTTAGAAATATGTGACGAATACAATGCGATATGTCCGGTTGAGACTTGTCAAAAAAATACATCTTATGCATAATTCAACATACTAGCTACAACAGCAAATGTTAGATAGCTGTATTATCTATGTAGCCTTACAAATGTGCAACAGTGTAATAAAAAAAAATGGTTGGACCGCAGCTTTTAGCACTAATTTACCAAGGAACTCATGACTCGAGTATAAAAGACTCGAACTGGAACACTAAGGACTTGACTCCATCACTGGCATGAATGTTAAAAGTCCTTGCATCTATGATTTTAAAGGAGGTTAACATTATTCAACCCCATCCTTCAGCTTTTTAGCGAAACACGGGCAGAGTACGCCTTTATTGTTTGAACTGCTTATTGACGCTTTAAAACCAAAGACACTTAAAATGAACTTCCTATAAAATCTCCTATAGTTTCCCCTATACATCGGTGATAAAGCTACACTGTAATAGATAGCCTTTTCACACTGGCGTACAGAGAGCACTGCCATACTGTGCTGGCTCTGATCTCCTTATAATATGGAACCTTCCAGAAAGTAGTCTGATGATGGACAGGTGATCAGGCCATTTACAGAGCAGCGGCATCGTAGTGTGAATGAGAGTGGCCCACTAACAGAAGGTAAACAATGGACCAAATGTTTTTACAATGCCATTTTCACATTAAAATACTGTAGCACTGATATCTAGCTATGACACAGGCTATCAATACTTCATTTTATGAAATTCGCAACTGGACATTTAATGACATAATTTATCCTATTCCTTAGTTTTGGTCCAAAGTGGAGCAAATGGCCTTCGGTCCCTGGATTGGACTATACCACCAAGACGTATCATGTGTATAGCTATTTCCCCAGTGTTTTAGCTAAACGGGACGATATAAAAGTTGCAACTGTTAAACATAACTTACCTTTGTTGATAACAGCATTTTAACTCGTTTGAGAGACGGCTTTTCTTTCTCTCAGAAGTCATGCAGTTCACTCAACAAAATCAATGAATGAATGGTTTTAAAAAACAACACGAGTTCAGGTACTTGTCTCAAAAAGCAGGGGAGTAGTTGAGTTTCGAGTTTAGTTCAAATGTTTCCAGGATTAATAATATTTTTTTTGTGAGCCCAGAATTTTTTAATTGTATCTAGAAGTCGTTAGAAAACGACAGTGAGAGTGAATTAAGTTGTATTATGATTACAATGAGTTTCTGCTCTGAGTATCTTTATAACTCCCCCCAGATACAGAATGGAACAGTCCGAATCCCGCCCTCTCCACAGTTTCGCGGCAAAAATACCATGTGGGCCTAACAGAACCACACCACAGATTTTTAATAACTAACCCATTGTCATTGCTCCATCTGTGACCACACTGTCTAACCTTTTTTTACGTTCTGTTCTTGTAACAAATAACGTAACAGCTGTACTGCACGTGCTGTCTGTCTGCAATAAGTAATATCAAAGACTACATGATTGTAGCAAAATTGCATCTGGGCCTAATTGCTTTTGGATCAGAGTACATTAAGACTACATTAAACAAATCTCTGTCATGCTACAACAAATATTTGGAACATAATCTTATTTAGAAAAGTATTCCATAGTGCAGAAACTACATTCTCTCTCCACTACTCCTCCCTCCTTATCCTCCTCCCCACTCCTCCCTCCTTATCCTCCTCCCTCCTTATCCTCCTCCCCCACTCCTTATCCTCCTCCCTCCTTATCCTCCTCCCCACTCCTCCATCCTTATCCTCCTCCCCCACTCCTCCATCCTTATCCTCCCTCCATCCTTATCCTCCTCCCCACTCCTCCATCCTTATCCTCCTCCCCCACTCCTCCATCCTTATCCTCCTCCCCCACTCCTCCCTCCTTATCCTCCTCCCCCACACCTCCATCCTTATCCTCCTCCCCACTCCTCCCTCCTTATCCTCTTCCCCCACACCTCCATCCTTATCCTCCTCCCCCCCTCCCCTCCCTCCTTATCCTCCTCCCTCCTTATCCTCCTCCCCACTCCTCCTCCTTATCCTCCTCCCCCACTCCTCCATCCTTATCCTCCTCCATCCTTATCATCCTCCCCCCTCCTCCATCCTTATCCTCCTCCCCACTCCTCCATCCTTATCCTCCTCCCCCACTCCTCCATCCTTATCCTCCTCCCTCCTTATCCTCTTCCCCCACACCTCCATCCTTATCCTCCTCCCCACTCCTCCCTCCTTATCCTCCTCCCCCGCCTCCCTCCTTATCCTCCTCCCCCACGCCTCCCTCCTTATCCTCCTCCCCCACTCCTTATTCCTCCTCGCTCCTTATCCTCCTCCCCCACTCCTCCCTCCTTATCCTCCTCCCCACTCCTCACTCCTTATCCTCCTCCCCCACTCCTCCATCCTTATCCTCCTCCATCCTTATCCTCCTCCCCCACTCCTCCATCCTTATCCTCCTCCCCCCACTCCTCCATCCTTATCCTCCTCCCTCCTTATCCTCTTCCCCACACCTCCATCCTTATCCTCCTCCCCCACTCCTCCCTCCTTATCTTCCTCCCACACTCCTCCCTCCTTATCTTCCTCCCCCACTCCTCCCTCCCTCCCACTCTTTTTCTCTACTCTTCCTCTCTCATATATTCACAGAGCCAGTGACCAGCGACACAATGTTTAATATGACATAAAACCTATAATTTATTCATCATCTCAAGTAAAACTTTTATGTAGTAAAACGCTCTTTAGAAAAGACGAGTGGCTTCAGCAGTTAGGGGCATATTGCTCTGTGTTTCTCTTTTCCCTAAAGGTACACTCAGTAATATGGCATCATATACAGCGGGGAAACAGAAACAATAACAACAACAGCATTCAAATCTCCTCAAGGGAGGGCACAATTTGGAGACAATAGTTGCAGAGCCAATAGTGGCAGCATTGAATTCTGTTGATGATGATGTTGCTATAAGCAGTTGACCCGCTCCTTTATGATGTCATATTGGGGAGTCTACTTTTAAACAGATAAATAATAACATCTCAAACATCATAATAATAATAATAATAACAACATTATAGCAGAGTGTTTCCCAACTATTTTCTCTGGCCTCCCCTAAACGTTTCATATTTAACCCTGAACTGACATACCTGATTCAATTAGTTAACGGGTGGATGATTAGTTGACTAACTGAACCTGGCTGGCAGTTTAGGGTTAAAACTCAAAATGTGAAATATCTGCCAGTACCTGAGGAAAGGGTTGGGAAACCCTACATTATAGTAATAACATTATTAACAAGTCAACAATATTACAGAAGAATAAAGCCTTATAGCAAATCTGAAATGGCACACTATTCCCTGGCTTATATAGTACACTACTTTTAACCAGAGCTCCCTATTCCCTATAATATAGTACACTACTCTGACCAGGGCCACATGGGTTCTGGTCAAACGTAGGGCATTACAGAATAGGATCTGTGGTCTTGCATTGTGATGTCATGGGGTCGTCACGTCATGCAAACACAACAACATTCTTTAAAACAGAACTTTACATCGTCATGACCACGGCAAGAAAACAACAACAAAACTCTTTTTCATTGGTTCTTTTTTTTCCCTCTGTCGCCCCTCCCCCCATTTTGACATCACACAGGACAGTAACAATCATTTCCTTGTCTCCTGTTTGAAACATTCCAGCATTTCAGCTCCAACTTCAAACCTTTGTATACACAGTTCACTATCTTTACACATCTCACCGTTACCCTGTATAGCTTTACACTTTTATTATTGTCTTTATACAGCTGCCGTCTCATCTGGCACACAGGACCGTCACAGTCTGTCTCCTTTAGAGAAACATAAATACAGTCACTATCACAATAAATAGTCCTATAGCAGTGCTGCCCTGCTCCTAAACACCTGAATACTGTAGGTACATGTGCATGTACTAGTGTGACTACGCCAAGCCTTAACAGAGTAATGTTCTAGATCAGTCAGTGTGACTACGCCAAGCCTTAACAGAGTAATGTTCTAGATCAGTCAGTGTGACTACGCCAAGCCTTAACAGAGTAATGTTCTAGATCAATGTACGCCAAGCCTTAAGTAATGTTCTAGATCAGTGTGACTACGCCAAGCCTTAACAGAGTAATGTTCTAGATCAGTCAGTGTGACTACGCCAAGCCTTAACAGAGTAATGTTCTAGATCAGTCAGTGTGACTACGCCAAGCCTTAACAGAGTAATGCTCTAGATCAGTCAGTGTGACTACGCCAAACCTTAACAGAGTAATGTTCTAGATCAGTCAGTGTGACTACGCCAAGCCTTAACAGAGTAATGTTCTAGATCAGTCAGTGTGACTACGCCTAGATCAGTCCGTGACTACGCCAAGCCTTAACAGAGTAATGTTCTAGATCAGTCAGTGTGACTACGCCAAGCCTTAACAGAGTAATGTTCTAGATCAGTCAGTGTGACTACGCCAAGCCTTAACAGAGTAATGTTCTAGATCAGTCAGTGTGACTACGCCAAGCCTTAACAGAGTAATGTTCTAGATCAGTCAGTGTGACTACGCCAAGCCTTAACAGAGTAATGTTCTAGATCAGTCAGTGTGACTACGCCAAGCCTTAACAGAGTAATGTTCTATCACAGAGTAACAGAGTAATGTTCTAGATCAGTCAGTGTGACTACGCCAAGTCTTAACAGAGTAATGTTCTAGATCAGAGTAAGTCAGTGTGACTACGCCAAGCCTTAACAGGTAATGTTCTAGATCAGTCAGTGTGACTACGCCAAGCCTTAACAGAGTAATGTTCTAGATCAGTCAGTGTGACTACGCCAAGCCTTAACAGAGTAATGTTCTAGATCAGTCAGTGTGACTCACGCCAAGCCTTAACAGAGTAATGTTCTAGATCAGTCAGTGTGACTACGCCAAGCCTTAACAGAGTAATGTTCTAGATCAGTCAGTGTGACTACGCCAAGCCTTAACAGAGTAATGTTCTAGATCAGTCAGTGTGACTACGCCAAGCCTTAACAGAGTAATGTTCTAGATCAGTCAGTGTGACTGCGCCAAGCCTTAACGGGGTAATGTTCTAGATCAGTGTAAAATGCATTGGCTGGGATTGAACCCAGGCCACGTTGCTTAGTGAAATCTGTGTGTAACAGGCATTGGCTGGGATTGAACCCAGGCCACGTTGCTTAGTGAAATCTGTGTGTAACAGGCATTGGCTGGGATTGAACCCAGGCCACGTTGCTTAGTGAAATCTGTGTGTAACAGGCATTGGCTGGGATTGAACCCAGGCCACGTTGCTTAGTGAAATCTGTGTGTAACAGGCATTGGCTGGGATTGAACCCAGGCCACGTTGCTTAGTGAAATCTGTGTGTAACAGGCATTGAAATAACAGAACAATCTCTTCAGTCAGTAAAAGTGTAACAACAATATAATAACTCTCTATAATACCATGTTATAACATCTAATAACAATGTGTAATGTTATGACCTTTTATGGTATGGCAGGACCAGGCTGTTGTTGTTACTATGGAGACATGTGAAAAGCCGTGCGTCTGTATAACCGAATATGGCATCTCTTTCCCATCTGGGCATTTTGCAACATCCAGAGGCTCACCATGTGGCCTGAACACACACAGTACACATCTACTGTATGTCTACTCTGTCCATATATACACACTGTACATTTATACCATCCATTAATATCTGCAGTCACATGACCGCTTCCTCTACCGACGATCCTCAATACAGTGAAACTGACGGTTCATTTCAGAGCAGAAACAGAACACGCAGTCTCAGTAACTGGAGAGTAGCTTAACGACTGTATTCACCACAGAACAATAACGAATGGCTGCCTGTCCTCTTCAAAGGCTTTCTCATCTGTCAACGTTTGACCCTCATAGAAAAACTATCTGAATTTAGGTTTTGCCAGATATTCATTTTCAGTCTGAACGCCACCTCAGTGTGCAGCTCTGTGGTTGGCTGGCTGAATCAGTCTTCTGAAGTGTGGTTGCCTGGCTATTTCAGGATGTTGAACTGTGATTGGCTGAGAGACAGTGGCTCGCATGGCACCTTTGATACAGGAAGTGTATTTTCTGTGGTTCTGTGGAGGTCAAAAGTTCCTCTGGGAGTGTGTGTGTTCAGGCGCGTGGTTCCAGTTTGTGTGACAGTTGAAAGAGTGTCTGTTGATTGTCGATGATGTGTAAGTGGTGAACACTCGCCCTGACCTCAGGATTGTCGCTGCCCACCACCTCGTTACCTAGGAGACAGACACACAGATCAGGTATATACAGTATATATTAACACAGACGCACAAACACACAAACAAACAAACACACGCACACAACATACCCAGTTGGTCGCTTTGGCAGTGGCGAATCAGACGCACTATGTCGGCGATCATGTGCTGAGGGGGGTCAGGGCATACAAGAGAGTCAGTCACCAGGGTAACGGTTACACACACACACACACACACACACACACACACACACACGCCTCACCAGTTTCTGGAAGTTCACCAGGTTGTCCTGAAAGGTTTTGTTTCCCTCGTGGATGAAGGTGATGTCTTTCAACAGCAGGGGCATGAAAGGGATCTTAGGAGGCTTCATCTTCTTGAAGGCATCTCTGTAGGCTTTATGGTTCAGAGACGGGTCCTGGAGAGAGACAGAGACAGAGAGGGAGAAGAGACAGAGAAGAGACAGAGAGGGAGAAGAGGAGAAGAGACAGAGAGGGAGAAGAGACAGAGAAGAGACAGAGAGAGAAGAGACAGAGAAGGAGAAGAGACAGAGACAGAGAGGGAGAAGAGACAGAGACAGAGAGGGAGAAGAGACAGAGACAGAGAGGGAGAAGAGACAGAGAAGAGACAGAGAGGGAGAAGAGACAGAGAAGGAGAAGAGACAGAGAGGGAGAAGAGACAGAAGGAGAAGAGACAGAGAGGGAGAAGAGACAGAGAAGGAGAAGAGACAGAGACAGAGAGGGAGAAGAGACAGAGACAGAGAGGGAGAAGAGACAGAGACAGAGACAGAGAGGGAGAAGAGACAGAGAGAGACAGAGAGGGAGAAGAGACAGAGACAGAGAGGGAGAAGAGACAGAGACAGAGAGAGAGGACAGAGAGAGAGGACAGAGAGAGAGGACAGAGAGAGGACAGAGAGAGAGAGGACAGAGAGAGAAGACAGAGAAAGAAGACAGAGAGAGAAGACAGAGAGAGAGGAGACAGAGAGAGAGAGAGAGAGGAGACAGAGAGAGAGGAGACAGACAGAGAGAGAGGAGACAGAGAGAGAGACAGAGACAGACCGAGAGAGAGAGAGGAGACAGAGACAGAGAGAGAGAGAGAGGAGACAGAGATAGAGACAGAGACAGACAGAGACAGAGAGAGAGAAGTTAGGGTTAGGAGTCAGTGTAAGGTAAGGGATTTCAGGTCAGAGGTTTGGCTGAGGGTTAGGAGTCAGTGTAAGGTAAGGGATTTCAGGTCAGTTTGGCTTAGGGTTAGGAGTCAGTGTAAGGTAAGGGATTTCAGGTCAGAGGTTTGGCTGAGGGTTAGGAGTCAGTGTAAGGTAAGGGAGTTCAGGTCAGAGGTTTGGCTTAAGGTTAGGAGTCAGTGTAAGGTAAGGGAGTTCAGGTCAGAGGTTTGGCTGAGGTTAGGAGTCAGTGTAAGGTAAGGGATTTCAGGTCAGAGGTTTGGCTGAGGGTAGTGTGGATTTGAACTGAAAGGCTGTTACGCCAATAGCCTTGACATTTGTTAATTCATTTGTTAAGTCTTCCTAACTATTTTCCACCAGCTTTGTCAAGAAGAATATTACTTTAATAAACCAATGAGAATGAGTCTTACTGTGATCAACTTTAATAAACCAATGAGAATGAGTCTTACTGTGATCAACTTTAATAAACCAATGAGAATGAGTCTTACTGTGATCAACTCCAGTTCGGAGAAAATCTTCTTGAATTTCCCCGGAACCTTCTGAACGTAAACAGAGGGAACAGAGTTACACACCCACAGACACAGCCACACCCACACCACAGCCACACCCACACACACCCACGGCCACAGCCACGGCCACACCCACAGCCACACCCACACCTACAGCCACACCCACAGCCACGGCCACACCCACAGCCACGGCCACAGCCACACCCACAGCCACGGCCACAGCCACAGCCACACCCACACACTGTTTCTGTCTGTCTCCCTTACCTCCCAGGTTATATTGAGTCTACTGACTGCTGCAGTGTTTAGTCCCATGATGATGGCAAATGCTGAGTTCAGGTTCCTCTGGGCCTTACAGCTGAACAACACAAAAGAGGAATTACACAGAGCCTTCAGAAAGTAT
Source organism: Oncorhynchus nerka (assembly GCF_034236695.1). Taxonomy (NCBI): domain Eukaryota; kingdom Metazoa; phylum Chordata; class Actinopteri; order Salmoniformes; family Salmonidae; genus Oncorhynchus; species Oncorhynchus nerka. The sequence goes on from NC_088402.1 coordinate 13,380,856, forward strand.
TCACACCTCTTGTCTTATTCCACATTTTGTTGTCTTACAGTCTGAAATAAAAATGGATTAAATAGATTTTTTCTTGGGTATGACGCTACAAGCTTGGCACACCTGTACTTGGGGAGTTTCTCCCATTCTACTCTGTAGATCCTCTCAAGCTCTGTCAGGTTGGATGGGGAGCGTCGCTGCACAGCCATTTTTCAAGTCTCTACAGAGATGTTAGATCAGGTTGAAGTCCAGGCTCTGAGTGGGCCACTCAAGGACATTCAGAGACTTGTCCCAAAGCCACTCCTGTGTTGTCTTGGCTGTGTGATTAGAGTTGTTGTCCTGTTTTAAGGTGAACCTTCCCCCACAGAGGAACTCTGGATATCCAAGAGACCAAGGCCCGTCTCCCCGATTGGTCAGTTTGGCCGGGCGGCCAGCTCTAGGAAGAGTCCCGGTGGTACAAAACGTCTTCCATTTAAGAATGATGGAGGCCACTGTGTTCTTGGGGACCTTCAATGCTGCAGACATGTTTTGGTGCCCTTCCCCAGATCTGTGTCTCAACACAATCCTGTCTCGGAGCTCTACGGACAATTCCTTCGGCATCATGGTTTGGTTTTTGCTCTGACATGCACTGTCAGCTGTGGGACCTTATATAGAAAGGTGTGTGACTTTCCAAATCATGTCCAATCAATTGAATTTACCACAGGTGGACTCCAATCAAGTTGTAGAAACTAGATGTAGATGTACCTGAGCTCAATTTCAAGTCTCCAAAAATGTCTAAAAACCTGTTTTCGCTTTGGCCCTATGGGTTATTGTATGTAGATTTATGAGGGAAAAAATAAATGTAATACATTTTAGAATAGGACTGTTACTTAACAAAATGTGGCGTCTGAATAGTTACTGAATGCACTATACACACAATACCCCGTAATGACAAAATTAAAACATGTTTTTATAAATGATTGCTAATTTATTGAAAGTGAAATACAGAAATATATAATACCCAGAAAGACTCACAGCTGTAATAGCTGCCAAAGTGGATTCTAATGTATTTATTCAGCACATGATCGCCGACATAGTGCGTCTGATTGGCCACTGCCAAAGCGTCCAACTGGGTATGTTGTGTATTCACACCCCTGAATAAATACATTAGAATCCCCTTTGGCAGCGATTACAGCTGTGAGTCTTTCTGGGTAAGTCTCTAAGAGTGATTACAGCTGTGAGTCTTTCTGGGTAAGTTTCTAAGAGTGATTACAGCTGTGAGTCTTTCTGGGTAAGTCTCTAAGAGTGATTACAGCTGTGAGTCTTTCTGGGTAAGTCTCTAAGAGTGATTACAGCTGTGAGTCTTTCTGGGTAAGTTTCTAAGAGTGATTACAGCTGTGAGTCTTTCTGGGTAAGTCTCTAAGAGTGATTACAGCTGTGAGTCTTTCTGGGTAAGTCTCTAAGAGTGATTACAGCTGTGAGTCTTTCTGGGTAAGTTTCTAAGAGTGATTACAGCTGTGAGTCTTTCTGGGTAAGTCTCTAAGAGTGATTACAGCTGTGAGTCTTTCTGGGTAAGTCTCTAAGAGTGATTACAGCTGTGAGTCTTTCTGGGTAAGTTTCTAAGAGCTTTGTACACCTGGATTGTACAATATTTGCCCATTATTCTTTATAAAAATTCTTCAAGCTCTGTCAAGTTTGTTGTTGATCATTGCTAGACAGACATTTTGTATTTATTATAGATCCACACCATTTATTATAGCATGACTCTTCACAGTCCTCGCTGTTCCATAAAGTGTATTTTTATCTTTTAAAAAATAATCTGATTTTACTGCTTGCACTTGATGTGAAATAGAGTTCCATGTATTCATGGCTCTATGTAGTAATGTGGAATAGAGTTCCATGTATTCATGGCTCTATGTAGTACTGTGGAATAGAGTTCCATGTATTCATGGCTCTATGTAGTACTGTGGAATAGAGTTCCATGTAGTCATGGCTCTATGTAGTACTGTGGAATAGAGTTCCATGTATTCATGGCTCTATGTAGTACTGTGGAATAGAGTTCCATGTAGTCATGGCTCTATGTAGTACTGTGGAATAGAGTTCCACGTAGTCATGGCTCTATGTAGTACTGTGGAATAGAGTTCCATGTAGTCATGACTCTATGTAGTACTGTGGAATAGAGTTCCATGTAGTCATGACTCTATGTAGTACTGTGCGCCTCCCATAGTCTGTTCTGGACTTGGGGACTGTGAAGAGACCTCTGGTGGCATGTATTGTGGGGTATGCATGGGTGTCTGAGCTGTGTGCCAGTAGTTTAGACAGACAGCTCGGTGCATTCAACACGTCAATACCTCTCATAAATACAAGTAGTGATGAAATCAATCTCTCCTCCACTTTGAACCATGAGAGATTGACATGCATATTATTAATGTTAGATCTATGTGTACACTTAAGGGCCAGCTGTGCTGCCCTGTTCTGGGCCAGTTGTAATTTTCTCAAGTCAGTCTTTGTGGCACCTGACCACACGACTGAACAGTAGTCCAGGTGTGACAAAACTAGGGCCTGTAGGACCTGCCTTGTTGATAGTGTTGTTAAGAAGGTAGAAACCAGGGTCTGTAGGACCTGCCTTGTTGATAGTGTTGTTAAGAAGGAAGAAACCAGGGCCTGTAGGACCTGCCTTGTTGATAGTGTTGTTAAGAAGGAAGAAACCAGGGCCTGTAGGACCTGCCTTGTTGACAGTGTTGTTAAGAAGGAAGAAACCAGGGCCTGTAGGACCTGCCTTGTTGATAGTGTTGTTAAGAAGGAAGAAACCAGGGCCTGTAGGACCTGCCTTGTTGATAGTGTTGTTAAGAAGGAAGAAACCAGGGCCTGTAGGACCTGCCTTGTTGATAGTGTTGTTAAGAAGGAAGAGCAGTGCTTTATTATGGGCAGACTTCTCCCCATCAATATATTAATCAATATATTTTGACCATGACAGTTAATAATCTAGGGTTATTCCAAGAAGGTAC
>NC_088402.1:13386321-13393821 GCF_034236695.1 Oncorhynchus nerka
TGTGTGTATGTGTGTGGTAATGTGCCTCCAGTGGGTGTGGGTGTGTGTGTGTGTGTGTGTGGTAATGTGCCTCCAGTGTGTGTGTGTGTGTGTGTGTGTGTGTGTGTGTGTGTGTGTGTGGTCATGTGCCTCCAGTGGGTGTGGGTGTGTGTGTGGTAATGTGCCTCCAGTGTGGGTGTATGTGTGTGTGTGTGGTAATGTGCCTCCAGTGTGTGTGTATGTGTGTGTGTGTGGTAATGTGCCTCCAGTGGGTGTGTGTGTGTGTGTGTGTGTGTGTGGTAATGTGCCTCCAGTGTGTGTGTATGTGTGTGTGTGTGGTAATGTGCCTCCAGTGGGTGTGTATGTGTGTGTGTGTGTGGTAATGTGCCTCCAGTGGGTGTGTGTGTGTGTGTGTGGTAATGTGCCTCCAGTGGGTGTGTGTGTGTATGTGTGTGTGTGTGGTAATGTGCCTCCAGTGTGTGTGTATGTGTGTGTGTGTGTGGTAATGTGCCTCCAGTGGGTGTGTGTGTGTGTGTGTATGTGTGTGGTAATGTGCCTCCAGTGTGTGTGTGTGTGTGGTAATGTGCCTCCAGTGGGTGTGTGTGTGTGTATGTGTGGTAATGTGCCTCCAGTGTATGTGTGTGTGTGTGTGGTAATGTGCCTCCAGTTGGTGTGTGTGTGTGTATGTGTGGTAATGTGCCTCCAGTGTATGTGTGTGTGTGTGTGGTAATGTGCCTCCAGTGGGTGTGTGTGTTACCTCGTGTATGTAGTTGAAGAGGTTCCAGTCCAGTTGTGTGAGAGCAGCAGCCATATCCCAGGTGTTGATACCCAGCAACCTCACTGTTCTCCTACTCAGCTCACTGTCTGTTAGAGGGGCCTGAACACACACACACACACACACACACACACACACACACACACACACACACACACACACACACACACACACACACACACACAGCAGCCCCCACACACACAGCAGCCCCAACACACACAGCAACCCCCAGGTCAGATACATCAAAGTCACCTAAATCTACTTATTCATAAGCATAATCTCGATATAAATTACCATAATATGTGTGAGGTCCCTCTGACAGACCATCAGTTTGCTCTGTGGCGTCAGAGTCTCAGAATACACACACTGACCAGCCTGTAACACCCTCCTCTCTACAGGGGGACAGAAAGAGAGAGAGTAAGGGGGACAGAAAGAGAGAGAGTAAAAGAGAGAGAGATAGAGAGAGAGATAGAGGGAGAGAGAGAGAGTAAAGGGGAGAGAGAGAGCGTAGAGAGGGTAAGGGGAGAGAGAGCGTAAGGGGAGAGAGAGTGTAAGGGGGGGAGAGAGAGTGTAAGGGGGAGAAAGAGAGAGTAAGGGGAGAGAGAGTAAGGGGGGAGAGAGAGAGTGTAAGGGGGAGAAAGAGAGAGTAAGGGGAGAGAGAGTAAGGGGAGAGAGAGTATAAGGGAGAGAGAGAGAGAAAGGGGAGAGAGAGAGAGTAAGGGGGGAGAGAGAGAGAAAGGGGAGAGAGAGAGAGTATAAGGGAGAGAGAGAGTAAGGGGAGAGAGAGAGTAAGGGGGAGAGAGAGAGAGTAAGGGAGAGAGAGAGAGAGAGAAAGGGGGAGAGAGAGAGAAAGGGGAGAGAGAGAAAGTAAGGGGGAGAGAGAGAGAAAGGGGAGAGAGAGAGAGAGGGGGGAGAGAGAGAGAGTAAGGGGGAGAGAGAGTGTAAGGGGAGAGAGAGAGTGTAAGGGGGAGAAAGAGAGAGTAAGGGGAGAGAGAGAGAAAGGGGAGAGAGAGAGAGTAAGGGGGAGAGAGAGAGAGAAAGGGGAGAGAGAGAGTATAAGGGAGAGAGAGAGTATAAGGGAGAGAGAGAGAGTAAGGGGAGAGAGAGAGAGTAAGGGGAGAGAAAGGGGAGAGAGAGAGAGAAAGGGGAGAGAGAGAAAGTAAGGGGGAGAGAGAGAGAGAAAGGGGAGAGAGAGAGAGAAAGAAAGGGAGAGAGAGAGAGTAAGGGGGAGAGAGAGTATAAGGGGGAGAGAGAGAGAAAGGGGAGAGAGAGAGAGTAAGGGGAGAGAGAGAGAGTAAGGGGGAGAGAGAGTGTAAGGGGAGAGAGAGAGTGTAAGGGGAGAGAGAGAGTAAGGGGGGAGAGAGAGAGAGTAAGGGGGAGAGAGAGTATAAGGGAGAGAGAGAGAGAAAGGGGAGAGAGAGAGAGAGAGCGTAAGGGAGAGAGAGAGAGAGAGAAAGGGGGAGGGAGAGTAAAACCTGTCAGTAAATGAGTGTGTGTGCATCTCCAGTGTGTGTGTGTGTGTGTGTGTACCTCCAGTGTGTGTGTGTGTGTGTGTACCTCCAGTGTGTGTGTGCGTGTGTGTGTGTGCGCGCGTGTGTGTGTACCTCCAGTGTGTGTGTGCGTGTGTGTGTGTGCGCGCGTGTGTGTGTGTGTGTGTGTGTGTACCTCCAGTGTGCGTGTGTGTGACCAGCACCATGTCCTCTTCTGGTCGGTCCATCTTCTGACCCACAATCCTCAGCAGCTCTGCGACGCTCAGCAAAGAGTGTGTGTAAACACACAGGTAGGAGTCAGCACTCACATACACACGACACAACACTGGAACACACACATCCAATCAAATGTTAATTGTCAGGTGCTTGGTAAACATCAACAACAGTGAAAAGCTTGACTTACATGTTATTATCCAACGATACAGAGTTAAAGATTAAGATACAAAATCAAATCTAGATATATATAATAGTGGAATAAAGACACAGCGAATAACAACATTGTGTAAAAATAACATATACAGGGAGTACCAGAGCCAAGTCGATGTGCAGGGGTACGAGGATAATGAGGTAGAGACTATAGGGTACGAGGAAATGAGGTAGAGACTATAGGGGTATGAGGAAAATGAGGTAGAGACTATAGGGGTACGAGGAAATGAGGTAGAGACTAAAGATACAAAATCAAATCTAGATATATATAATAGTGGAATAAAGACACAGCGAATAACAACATTGTGTAAAAATAACATATACAGGGAGTACCAGAGCCAAGTCGATGTGCAGGGGTACGAGGATAATGAGGTAGAGACTATAGGGTACGAGGAAATGAGGTAGAGACTATAGGGGTATGAGGAAAATGAGGTAGAGACTATAGGGGTACGAGGAAATGAGGTAGAGACTATAGGGGTACGAGGAAAATGAGGTAGAGACTATAGGGGTATGAGGAAAATGAGGTAGAGACTATAGGGGTACGAGGAAATGAGGTAGAGACTATAGGGGTACGAGGAAAATGAGGTAGAGACTATAGGGTACGAGGAAATGAGGTAGAGACTATAGGGGTACGAGGAAAATGAGGTAGAGACTATAGGGGTACGAGGAAAATGAGGTAGAGACTATAGGGGTACGAGGAAAATGAGGTAGAGACTATAGGGGTACGAGGAAAATGAGGTAGAGACTATAGGGGTACGAGGAAAATGAGGTAGAGACTATAGGGTACGAGGAAATGAGGTAGAGACTATAGGGGTACGAGGAAAATGAGGTAGAGACTATAGGGGTACGAGGAAAATGAGGTAGAGACTATAGGGGTACGAGGAAAATGAGGTAGAGACTATAGGGGTACGAGGAAATGAGGTAGAGACTATAGGGGTACGAGGAAAATGAGGTAGAGACTATAGGGGTACGAGGAAAATGAGGTAGAGACTATAGGGGTACGAGGAAATGAGGTAGAGACTATAGGGGTACGAGGAAAATGAGGTAGAGACTATAGGGGTACGAGGAAAATGAGGTAGAGACTATAGGGGTACGAGGAAAATGAGGTAGAGACTATAGGGGTACGAGGAAAATGAGGTAGAGACTATAGGGGTACAAGGAAATGAGGTAGAGACTATAGGGGTACGAGGAAAATGAGGTAGAGACTATAGGGGTACGAGGAAGCAGTATACTGTAGGTAGGGGTAAAGGATAGATAATAGACAGTAATAGCAGTATACTGTAGGTAGGGGTAAAGGATAGATAATAGACAGTAACAGCAGTATACTGTAGGTAGGGGTAAATGATATATAATAGACAGTAACAGCAGTATACTGTAGGTAGGGGTAAAGGATAGATAATAGACAGTAACAGCAGTATACTGTAGGTAGGGGTAAAGGATAGATAATAGATAGTAACAGCAGTATACTGTAGGTAGGGGTAAAGGATAGATAATAGACGGTAACAGCAGTATACTGTAGGTAGGGGTAAAGGATAGATAATAGACAGTAACAGCAGTATACTGTAGGTAGGGGTAAAGGATAGACAATAGACAGTAACAGCAGTATACTGTAGGTAGGGGTAAAGAATAGATAATAGACAGTAACAGCAGTATACTGTAGGTAGGGGTAAAGGATAGATAATAGACAGTAACAGCAGTATACTGTAGGTAGGGGTAAAGGATAGATAATAGACAGTAACAGCAGTATACTGTAGGTAGGGGTAAAGGATAGATAATAGACAGTAACAGCAGTATACTGTAGGTAGGGGTAAAGGATTGATAGTAGACAGTAACAGCAGTATACTGTAGGTAGGGGTAAAGGATAGATAATAGACAGTAACAGCAGTATACTGTAGGTAGGGGTAGGGGTAAGGTGACTAGACAACAGGATAGATAATAAACAGTAACAGCAGCATTTGTGATGAGTGTTTGAAGTGTGTGTGTGTGTGTGTGTGTGTGTCTGTGGCGTCAGTATACATGTGTGTGTGTTGTGTGCGTGTTATTGTGTATACCCCTGAGGGGCCCCTTTATTGATGGTTAGCGGCCCGGCAGGAAGTCCAGGAACCAGTTGCAGGAGGAGCTGTGAAAGTCCCAGGGTCCTGAGCTTGGTGATGAGCTTGGAGGGTACTATGGTGTTGAATGCTGAGCTGTAGTCAATGAACAGCATTCTTACATAGGTATTCCTTTTGTCCAGCTTGGTGAGGCCAGCTGAGAGTGCAATAGCGATTGTGTCATCTGTGGATCTGTTGGGGTGGTAGCGAATTGGAGTGGATCCAGGGTGTCTGGGATGATGGTGTTGATGTGAGCCATGACCAGCCTTTCAAAGCATTTCATGGCTATAGATGTGTTCTACGGGGTGATAGTCATTTAGGCAGTTTGCCTTGGCGTTCTTGGGCACAGGGACAATGGTGGTCTGCTTGAAACAAGTTGATATTGCAGACTGGGTCAGGGAGAGGTTAAAAATGTAATTAAAGATACTTGCCAGTTGGTCACATGCTCTGAGTAGGCGTCCTGGTATTCCGTCTGTGAATGTTAACCTGTTTAAAGGTCTTACTCACATCGGCTACGGAGAGTGTGATCACACAGCTATTCGGAACAGCTGGTGCTCTCATGCATGGTTCAGTGTTGCTTGCCTCGAAGCAAGCATAGAAGGCATTTAGCTTGTCAGGCTGTCATCACTGGGCAGCTTGGGGTTGGGTTTCCATGAGTTTGCAAGCTCTGCCACATCCTTTGAGCGTCACAGCCGGTGTAGTAGGATTCGATCTTAGTCCCGTTTGATGGCTCGTCAGAGGTCGTAGCGGGATTTCTTATAAGCATCGGGAATGGTGTCCCACTCCTTGAAAGCAGCAGCTCTAGCCTTTAGCCCATTGCGGATGTTGCCTGTAGTCCATGGCTTCTGATTGGGGTATTAATGAAGATGGTGACTGATGTGGTAAACTCCTCAAAGGAAATTATGGCTGAGACATTACGTACCAAAAAGTTTAAGATCAGCATCATCTTTACACACACACACACACACACACACACACACACACACACACACACACACACACACACACACACACACACACACACACACACACACCACAAAACTCATAAAATCATGGCTCATTAAAACTCATAAAACATGGCATCACGGGTGTGTGTTCTCACCCTCCTTGGTGTCAACCTGAGGGGAACGGAGCGGTAGACTGTTCTCTTTCAAACTGAGCTGCTGGAACATAGGTTTACTCTGGAGAGAGATAGACAAAAGGATGAAGGGATGGAGCGAGAGGGAGAGAATAGATGGAGAGAGATGGGATGGGAGAGGAGAGAGGGGATGGCAGAGGAGAGAGAGAGAGGGAGAAAGTGAGATGGCGAAAGTGAGAGAAGGGGACAGTTGGATATAAACCATTAGATTATTAACTTAGCAGTAACAGATACTTTCTACCCTCGCCCCTCTTCCCACCCTCTCTCCCCATCTTCTCTTTCTACCCTCGCCCCTCTTCCCTCCCTCTCTCCCCCGTTCTTCTCTTTCTACCCTCGCCCCTCTTCCCTCCATCTCTTCCCCATCTTCTCTTTCTACCCTCGTCCCTCTTCCCTCCCTCTCTCCCCCGTTCTTCTCTTTCTACCCTCGCCCCTCTTCCCTCCCTCTCTCCCCATCTTCTCTTTCTACCCTCGCCCCTCTTCCCTCCCTCTCTCCCCCGTTCTTCTCTTTCTACCCTCGCCCCTCTTCCCACCCTCTCTCCCCATCTTCTCTTTCTACCCTCGCCCCTCTTCCCTCCCTCTCTCCCCATTCTTCTCTTTCTACCCTCGCCCCTCTCCCCATCTTCTCTTTCTACCCTCGCCCCTCTTCCCTCCCTCTCTTCCCCATCTTCTCTTTCTACCCTCGCCCCTCTTCCCTCCCTCTCTTCCCCATCTTCTCTTTCTACCTCGCCCCTCTTCCCTCCCTCTCTCCCCGTTCTTCTCTTTCTACCCTCCCTCCCTCTCTTCCCCATCTTCTCTTTCTACCCTCGCCCCTCTATCTCTCCCCATGTTCTCTTTCTACCCTCGCCCCTCTTCCCTCCCTCTCTCCCCATCTTCTCAATCTACCCTCACCCCTCTTCCCTCCCTTTCTCCCCATCTTCTCTGTCTACCCATGGCCCTCTTCCCTCCCTCTCTCATCCATGTTCTCAGTCTACCCTCGCCCCTCTTCCCTCCCTCTCTCATCCATCTTCTCTTTCTACCCTCGCCCCTCTATCTCTCCCCATGTTCTCTTTCTACCCTCGCCCCTCTTCCCTCCCTCTCTCCCCATCTTCTCAATCTACCCTCACCCCTCTTCCCTCCCTTTCTCCCCATCTTCTCTGTCTACCCATGCCCCTCTTCCCTCCCTCTCTCATCCATGTTCTCAGTCTACCCTCGCCCCTCTTCCCTCCCTCTCTCATCCATCTTCTCTGTCTACCCTCGCCCCTCTTCCCTCCCTTTCTCCCCATCATCTCTGTCTACCCTCGCCCCTCCCTCTCTCCCCATATTCTCTTTCTACCCTCGCCCCTCTTCCCTCCCTCTCTCCACATATTCTCTTTCTACCCTCGCCCCTCTTCCCTCCCTCTCTCCCCATCTTCTCTGTCTATCCTCGCCTCTCTTCCCTCCCTCTCACCTTTTGCTGTGGAGGACATTCATCCACAGTGCTGAAACACAAACAAACAGAGAAACTAATAAACATGTAACTCCATATTTGGATTGAAGCTTCCATTTTCTCTATCCCGCACACACACACACACACACACACACACACACACACACACACACACACACACACACACACACACTGCC
>NC_088402.1:13401321-13416321 GCF_034236695.1 Oncorhynchus nerka
ACACGCTCTGTCTCTCGCTCTCTGTCTCACACTCTCGCTCTCTCCCTGTCTGTCTCTCTCTCCACGTTTCTGTCTCTCTCCCATTTTTTCTCTCTCTCTCTCTCTCTCTCTCCCTGTTTTTCTCTCTCTCTCTCTCTCCCTGTTTTTCCTCTCTCTCTCGCTCTCTCTCCCTGTTTTTCTCTCTCTCTCTCTCCCTGTTTTTCTCTCTCTCTCCTCTCTCTCTCTCTCTCCCTGTTTTTCTCTCTCTCTCTCCCTGTTTTTCTCTCTCTCTCTCTCTCTCTTTCTTTCTCTCTCACTCTCTCTCTCTCTGTTTTCTCTCTCTCTCTCTCTGTTTTTCTCTCTCTCTCTCTCCCTGTTTTTTTTTTCTCTCTCTCTCTCTCTCTCTCTCTCTCTCTCCTCTCTCTCTCTCCCTGTTTTTCTCTCTCTCTCCCTCTCTCTCTCCCTCTCCCTGTTTTTTTCTCTCTCTCTCTCCCTGTTTTTTTTCTCTCTCTCTCTCTCTCTCTCTCTCTCTCTCTCTCTGCCTCTGTCTCAGTTTGAGAGCGACAGAGGCAGGTTGAGAGTGACAGAGACAGGTTGAGAGTGACCAAGACAGGTTGACAGGTTGAGAGTGACAGAGACAGGTTGAGAGTGACAGAGACAGGTTGACAGGTTGAGAGTGACAGAGACAGGTTGAGAGTGACAGAGACAGGTTGACAGGTTGAGAGTGACAGAGACAGGTTGAGAGTGACAGAGACAGGTTGAGAGTGACAGAGACAGGTTGAGAGTGACAGAGACAGGTTGACAGGTTGAGAGTGACAGAGACAGGTTGAGAGTGACCGAGACAGGTTGAGAGTGACCAAGACAGGTTGAGAGGCACAGAAAAAGTTTGAGATTGACAGAGCGAAAGAGAAGTAGGATACTGACCTCTTCTCCCCATCTTCTTCTCTTGATCCTCCCCCTGATGGCGATGAGGCGGGATTAGGTGATGATGTCACTGATGATGGCACTCTCTGTAGCACAAGGACATCCCGCCCCCTTTCCTTAAGACACACCCTCCCTACCACCTCTCCCTGAGAGAGGTATAGAGAGACAGACGTGATAAGAATGGTCCATTGGTATTGTATAGAGTATAGACAGAATGGTCCATTGGTATTGTATAGAGTATAGACAGAATGGTCCATTGGTATTATATAGACAGAAGGGTCCATTGGTATTATATAGAGTATAGACAGAATGGTCCATTGGTATTATATAGAGTGTAGTACTGTGGAATAGAGTTCCATGTAGTCATGGCTCTATGTAGTACTGTGGAATAGAGTTCCATGTAGTCATGGCTCTATGTAGTACTGTGGAATAGAGTTCCATGTAGTCATGGCTCTATGTAGTACTGTGAAATATAGTTCCATGTAGTCATGGCTCTATGTAGTACTGTGGAATAGAGTTCCATGTAGTCATGGCTCTATGTAGTACTGTGGAATAGAGTTCCATGTAGTCATGGCTCTATGTAGTACTGTGGAATAGAGTTCCATGTAGTCATGGCTCTATGTAGTACTGTGGAATAGAGTTCCATGTAGTCATGGCTCTATGTAGTACTGTGGAATAGAGTTCCATGTAGTCATGGCTCTATGTAGTACTGTGCGTCTCCCATAGTCTGTTCTGAACTTGGGGATTGTGAAGAGACTATAGTATGGTGTAGTAGTATAACATAGTATTATAGTAGTATAGCATAGTGGTATAGTGGTAAAGTAGTGTAGTTTAGTAGTACAGCATAGTAGTATAGTAGTATAGCATAGTAGTAAAGTAGTGTAGTTTAGTAGTACAGCATAGTAGTATAGTAGTAAAGTAGTGTAGTTTAGTAGTACAGCATAGTAGTATAGTAGTAAAGTAGCGTAGTTTAGCGGTATAGTAGTATGGTATAGTAGCATAGTATAGTAGTGTAGTTTAGTAGTGTGATAAAGTTTCGTAGCATAGCAGTATAGCATAGTAGTATAGTACAGTAGCATAGTATAATAGTGTAGTTTAGCAGTATAGAAGGATAGCATAGCAGTACAGTATAGTAGTATCGTACATCAGTATAATATAGTAGCATAGTATAGTAGTATAGTTTAGTAGTATGGTATAGTTCAGTGGTATACGGGTATAGCATAGCGGTGTAGTATGGTGGTGCAGCATAGGAGTATAGCACAGTGGAATAGTATAGTGGTATAGTTTAGTAGTATAATAGTATAGTGTGACAGCATAGTATAGGAGTATGGTGTAGTAGTATAGTATATTAGTATAGTGTAGTAGTATAGTATAGAAGTATAGCTTTGCGGTATAGTTTAGCAGTATAGTATAGTGGTATAGTACCATAGTTTAGTGGTGTAGTATAGTGGTATAGTATAGCAGTATAGTTTAGGCGTGTATTCGCATAGTATAGTATGCTAATAGCGGCATAGTTGAGTAGTCTAGTATAGTGTTATAGTTTAGCAGTATAGAATAGCGGTATAATTGAACCGTTTTAGTTGTATAGTATAGTACAGCAGTATAGCGGTATAATTTAGCAGTATAGTAGTATAGTATTGTGGCATAGTCTAATAGTATAGTATAGTGGTATAGTCTAGTGGTATAGTATAGTGGTATAGTATAGTAGTATAGTATAGCGGCATAGTATAGTGGTATAGTCTAGTATAGTGTTATAGTTTAGCAGTATAGAATAGCGGTATAATTGAACCGTTTTAGTTGTATAGTATAGTACAGCAGTATAGCGGTATAATTTAGCAGTATAGTAGTATAGTATTGTGGCATAGTCTAATAGTATAGTATAGTGGTATAGTCTAGTGGTATAGTATAGTGGTAAAGTATAGTAGTATAGTATAGCGGCATAGTATAGTGGTATAGTCTAGTATAGTGTTATAGTTTAGCAGTATAGAATAGCGGTATAATTGAACCGTTTTAGTTGTATAGTATAGTACAGCAGTATAGCGGTATAATTTAGCAGTATAGTAGTATAGTATTGTGGCATAGTCTAATAGTATAGTATAGTGGTATAGTCTAGTGGTATAGTATAGTGGTATAGTATAGTAGTATAGTATAGCGGCATAGTATAGTGGTATAGTCTAGTATAGTGTTATAGTTTAGCAGTATAGAATAGCGGTATAATTGAACCGTTTTAGTTGTATAGTATAGTACAGCAGTATAGCGGTATAATTTAGCAGTATAGTAGTATAGTATTGTGGCATAGTCTAATAGTATAGTATAGTGGTATAGTCTAGTGGTATAGTATAGTGGTAAAGTATAGTAGTATAGTATAGCGGCATAGTATAGTGGTATAGTCTAGTAGTCTAGTATAGTGTTATAGTTTAGCAGTATAGAATAGCGGTATAATTGAACCGTTTTAGTTGTATAGTATAGTACAGCAGTATAGCGGTATAATTTAGCAGTATAGTAGTATAGTATTGTGGCATAGTCTAATAGTATAGTATAGTGGTATAGTCTAGTGGTATAGTATAGTGGTATAGTATAGTAGTATAGTATAGCGGCATAGTATAGTGGTATAGTCTAGTGGTCTAGTATAGTGGTATAGTCTAGTAGTATAGTGGTATAGTATAGTGGTACAGTATAGTGGTATAGTATAGTAGTATTGTGGCATAGTATAGTAGTATAGTAGTATAGTATAGTAGTATAGTGGTGCAGTATAGCAGTACGGTATAGTGGTATAGTATAGCATAGTGGTATAGTATAGTAGTATAGTATAGTAGTATAGTGGTATAGTATAGTAGTATAGTATAGTAGTATAGTGGTACAGTATAGTAGTATGGTATAGTGGTATAGTATAGCATAGTGGTATAGTATAGCAGTATAGTGGTACAGTATAGTAGTATAGTATAGTGGTATAGTATAGCGGTATAACTTCGTAGTATAGAATAGTAGTACAGTACAGTTGTATAGTTCAGTAGTACAGTACAGTAGCACAGTATAGTAGTATAGCATAGTGGTACAGTATAGTAGTGTAGTATGGTGGTATAGTTTAGCTGTATAGTATAGTGGTAAAGCTTGGTGGTATAGTAGTATGGAACAGTAAAGCAGTATAGTATAGCAGCATAGTATGGTAGTATAGTGGTGTAGCATAGTAGTGTAGTATAGTGGTATAGTTCAGTGGTATAGTATAGTAGTATAGTAGTATAGCATAGCGGTGTAGCATAGCGGTATAGTCTAGTAGTATAGTATAGTGGTATAGTTTAGTTGTATAGTATAGCGGTATAGCTTGGTAGCATAGTATGGTAGTATAGTATAGTGGCATAGTGTAGTTATACAGTATAGTGGTATAGTATAGTATAGTGGTATAGTACAGTTGTATAGTATAGTGATATAGTTTAGTTGTATAGTATAGTGGTATCGTATAGCGGGATAGTTTAGTGGTATAGTTTAGTTGTATATTATAGTGGTATAGTATAGCGGTATAGTTTGGTAGTATAGTAGAATAGTACAGGAGTATAGTTTAGTTGTATAGTATAGCGGTATAGTTTAGTGGTATAGCAGTGTAGTATAGTGATATAGTATAGCGGTATAGTTTAGTAGTATAGTGGCATAGTTTAGTTGTATAGTATAGTGGTATAGTTTAGCGGTATAGTTTAGTAGTATAGTAGTATAGTATGGTGGTATAGTTTAGTTGTATAGCAGTGTAGTATAGTGGCAAAGTATAGTGCCATAGTTTAGCAGTATAGTAGTATAGTGCAGTGGCATATTTTTGTTGTATAGTATAGTGGTATAGTATTGCAGTATAGTTCAGTAGTATAGTAGCATGGTATAGTGGTATAGTATTGCAGTATAGTTCAGTAGTATAGTAGCATAGCATAGTGGTATAGTATTGCAGTATAGTTCAGTAGCATAGTATAGTGGTATAGTATAGCGGTATAGTTCAGTAGTATAGTAGCATGGTATAGTGGTATAGTATTGTAGTATAGTTCAGTAGTATAGTAGCATATTATAGTGGTATAGTATTGCAGTATAGTTCAGTAGTATAGTAGTATAGTATAGTGGTATAGTATAGCGGTATAATTCAGTAGTATAGTAGGTGCTTCTACACCTGCATTGCTTGCTGTTTGGGGTTTTAGGCTGGATTTCTGTACAGCACTTTGAGATATCAGCTGATGTACGAAGGGCTATATAAATAAATTTGATTTGATTTGATTTATAGTAGCATGGTATAGTGGTATAGTATAGCGGTATAGTTCAGTAGTATAGTAGCATGGTATAGTGGTATAGTATAGCGGTATAGTTCAGTAGTATAGTAGCATGATATGGTGGTATAGTATAGCGGTATAGTAGCATGATTTAGTGGTATAGTATAGTGGTATAGTTTAGTAGTATAGTAGTATAGCATGGTGGTATAGTTTAGCGGTATAGTTTAGCAGTATAGTAGTATAGTATGGTGGTATAGTTTAGTAGTATAGTGGTATAGTATGGTGGTATAGTTCAGTAGTATAGTATGGTGGTATAGTTTAGCGGTATAGTTTAGCGGTATAGTTTAGTAGTATAGTAGTATAGTATGGTGGTATAGTTTAGTAGTATAGTGGTATAGTATGGTGGTATAGTTCAGTAGTATAGTATGGTGGTATAGTTTAGCGGTATAGTTTAGCGGTATAGTTTAGTAGTATAGTAGTATAGTATGGTGGTATAGTTTAGCGGTATAGTTTAGTAGTATAGTATTGCGGTATAGTCCAGTAGTATAGTATCATAGTATGGTGCTGTAGTATAGCGGTATAGTTTAGTAGTATAGTAGTATAGTATGGTGGTATAGTTTAGTAGTATAGTGGTATAGTATGGTGGTATAGTTCAGTAGTATAGTATGGTGGTATAGTATAGCGGTATAGTTTAGTAGTATAGTAGTATAGTATGGTGGTATAGTTTAGTAGTATAGTGGTATAGTATGGTGGTATAGTTCAGTAGTATAGTATGGTGGTATAGTTTAGTAGTATAGTGGTATAGTATAACGGTATAGTTCAGTAGTATAGTATCATAGTATGGTGGTGTAGTTCAGTAGTATAGTATGGTGGTATAGTTTAGTAGTATAGTATGGTGGTATAGTTTAGCGGTATAGTTTAGTAGTATAGTAGTATAGTATGGTGGTATAGTTTAGTAGTATAGTGGTATAGTATGGTGGTATAGTTCAGTAGTATAGTATGGTGGTATAGTTTAGCGGTATAGTTTAGCGGTATAGTTTAGTAGTATAGTATTGCGGTATAGTCCAGTAGTATAGTATCATAGTATGGTGGTGTAGTATAGCGGTATAGTTTAGTAGTATAGTAGTATAGTATGGTGGTATAGTTTAGTAGTATAGTGGTATAGTATGGTGGTATAGTTCAGTAGTATAGTATGGTGGTATAGTATAGCGGTATAGTTTAGTAGTATAGTAGTATAGTATGGTGGTATAGTTTAGTAGTATAGTGGTATAGTATGGTGGTATAGTTCAGTAGTATAGTATGGTGGTATAGTATAACGGTATAGTTTAGTAGTATAGTGGTATAGTATGGTGGTATAGTATGGTGGTATAGTTTAGTAGTATAGTAGTATAGTTTAGCAGTATAGTGGTATAGTATGGTGGTATAGTTTAGTAGTATAGTAGTATAGTATGGTGGTATAGTTTAGTAGTATAGTAGTATAGTTTAGTAGTATAGTAGTATAGTATGGTGTTATAGTTTAGCGGTATAGTTTAGCAGTATAGTAGTATAGTATGGTGGTATAGTTTAGTAGTATAGTAGTATAGTATGGTGGTATAGTATAGTAGTATAGTGGTATAGTATAGTAGTATAGTGGTATAGTATGGTGGTATAGTTTAGCAGTATGGTGGTATAGTATGGTGGTATAGTTTAGTAGTATAGTAGTATAGTATGGTGGTATAGTTTAGCAGTATAGTGGTATAGTATGGTGGTATAGTATGGTGGTATAGTTTAGTAGTGTAGTGGTATAGTATGATGGTATAGTTTAGCAGTATAGTGGTATAGTTTAGTAGTATAGTAGTATAGTATGGTGGTATAGTTTAGCAGTATAGTGGTATAGTATGGTGGTATAGTATGGTGGTATAGTTTAGTAGTATAGTATGGTGGTATAGTATAGTAGTATAGTGGTATAGTATGGTGGTATAGTTTAGTAGTATAGTAGTATAGTATGGTGGTATAGTATGGTGGTATAGTGGTATAGTATGGTGGTATAGTGGTATAGTATGGTGGTATAGTTTAGCAGTATAGTGGTATAGTATGGTGGTATAGTATGGTGGTATAGTGGTATAGTATGGTGGTATAGTTTAGTAGTATAGTAGTATAGTATGGTGGTATAGTATAGTAGTATAGTAGTATAGTATGGTGGTATAGTTCAGTAGTATAGTAGTATAGTATGGTGGTATAGTTTAGTAGTATAGTATGGTGGTATAGTTTAGTAGTATAGTAGTATAGTATGGTGGTATAGTATAGTAGTATAGTAGTATAGTATGGTGGTATAGTTTAGCAGTATAGCATAGTAGTATAAGATCTTTATCAAACAGATGTTGCTGCTGCAAGGCCTGGAGCAAGGACACACACACACACACACACACACACACACACACACACACACACACACACACACACACACACACACACACACACACACACACACACACACACACACACACACACACAGATGAAAAGCGGCAGATGAAAAGAACTGGCTGATATTTGATACAGGGTTACCCCCCCTACAAACACACCAATCACACACACACACACATCTGTCGCAGAAGGACCAAAACTACTCAATACACACAGACTGTGTGTGTGCTTTCTCATGACTCATGTGTTAATGGCCCCCTTACCAGGTGCTCGGCAGATGATGATGTCATCTGATCCTCTCACCAGGTGTTATCCTTCCTATCCTCTCTCCCCCAGCCCCCCGTCCTCTCTCCCCCAGCTCTCCCCTGTCCTCTCTCCTCATAGCCCTCCCCTGTCCTCTCTCCTCTTATCCCTTCCCTGTCCTCTCTCCTCTTATCCCTCCCCTGTCCTCTCGCCTCTTAACTCTCCCCTGTCCTCTCTCCTCATAGCCCTCCCCTGTCCTCTCTCCTCATAGCCCTCCCCTGACCTCTCTCCTCATAGCCCTCCCCTGTCCTCTCTCCTCATAGCCCTCCCCTGTCCTCTCTCCTCATAGCCCTCCCCTGTCCTCTCCTCCTCATAGCCCTCCCCTGTCCTCTCTCCTCTTATCCCTCCCCTGTCCTCTCTCCTCATAGCCCTCCCCTGTCCTCTCTCCTCATAGCCCTCCCCTGTCCTCTCTCCTCTTATCCCTCCCCTGTCCTCTCTCCTCTTAACTCTCCCCTGTCCTCTCTCCTCATAGCCCCCCTGTCCTCTCTCCTCATAGCCCTCCCCTGTCCTCTCTCCTCATAGCCCTCCCCTGTCCTCTCTCCTCATAGCCCTCCCCTGTACTCTCTCCTCATAGCCCCCCTGTCCTCTCTCCTCATAGCCCTCCCCTGTCCTCTCTCCTCATAGCCCTCCCCTGTCCTCTCTCCTCATAGCCCTCCCCTGTCCTCTCTCCTCTTATCCCTCCCCTGTCCTCTCTCCTCATAGCCCCCCTGTCCTCTCTCCTCTTATCCCTCCCCTGTCCTCTCTCCTCATAGCCCTCCCCTGTCCTCTCTCCTCATAGCCCTCCCCTGTCCTCTCTCCTCATAGCCCTCCCCTGTCCTCTCTCCTCATAGCCCTCCCCTGTCCTCTCTCCTCTTATCCCTCCCCTGCCCTCTCTCCTCATAGCCCTCCCTGTCCTCTCTCCTCATAGTCCCCCTGTCCTCTCTCCTCATAGCCCTCCCCGGTCCTCTCTCCTCATAGCCCTCCCCTGTCCTCTCTACTCATAGCCCTCCCCTGTCCTCTCTCCTCTTAGCCCTCCCCTGTCCTCTCTCCTCATAGCCCCCCTGTCCTCTCTCCTCGTATCCCTCCCCTGTCCTCTCTCCTCATAGCCCTCCCCTGTCCTCTCTCCTCATAGCCCCCCTGTCCTCTCTCCTCATAGCCCTCCCCTGTCCTCTCTCCTCATAGCCCTCCCCTGTCCTCTCTCCTCATAGCCCTCCCCTCTCCTCTCTCCTCATAGCCCTCCCCTGTCCTCTCTCCTCATAGCCCCCCTGTCCTCTCTCCTCTTAGCCCTCCCCTGTCCTCTCTCCTCTTAGCCCTCCCCTGTCCTCTCTCCTCATAGCCCTCCCCTGTCCTCTCTCCTCTTAGCCCTCCCCTGTCCTCTCTCCTCTTAGCCCTCCCCTGTCCCTCTCTCCTCATAGCCCTCCCCTGTCCTCTCTCCTCATAGCCCTCCCCTGTCCTCTCTCCTCATAGCCCTCCCCTGTCCTCTCTCTCCTCATAGCCCTCCCCTGTCATCTCTCCTCATAGCCCCCCTGTCCTCTCTCCTCTTAGCCCTCCCCTGTCCTCTCTCCTCTTAGCCCCCCTGTCCTCTCTCCTCATAGCCCTCCCCTGTCCTCTCTCCTCATAGCCCTCCCCTGTCCTCTCTCCTCATAGCCCTCCCCTGTCCTCTCTCCTCTTATCCCTCCCCTGTCCTCTCTCCTCATAGCCCTCCCCTGTCCTCTCTCCTCATAGCCCTCCCCTGTCCTCTCTACTCATAGCCCTCCCCTGTCCTCTCTCCTCTTAGCCCTCCCCTGTCCTCTCTCCTCATAGCCCCCCTGTCCTCTCTCCTCGTATCCCTCCCCTGTCCTCTCTCCTCATAGCCCTCCCCTGTCCTCTCTCCTCATAGCCCCCTGTCCTCTCTCTCCTCATAGCCCTCCCCTGTCCTCTCTCCTCATAGCCCTCCCCTGTCCTCTCTCCTCATAGCCCTCCCCTCTCCTCTCTCCTCATAGCCCTCCCCTGTCCTCTCTCCTCATAGCCCCCCTGTCCTCTCTCCTCTTAGCCCTCCCCTGTCCTCTCTCCTCTTAGCCCTCCCCTGTCCTCTCTCCTCATAGCCCTCCCCTGTCCTCTCTCCTCTTAGCCCTCCCCTGTCCTCTCTCCTCTTAGCCCTCCCCTGTCCTCTCTCCTCATAGCCCTCCCCTGTCCTCTCTCCTCATAGCCCTCCCTGTCCTCTCTCCTCATAGCCCTCCCCTGTCCTCTCTCCTCATAGCCCTCCCCTGTCCTCTCTCCTCATAGCCCCCTGTCCTCTCTCCTCTTAGCCCTCCCCTGTCCTCTCTCCTCTTAGCCCCCCTGTCCTCTCTCCTCATAGCCCTCCCCTGTCCTCTCTCCTCATAGCCCTCCCCTGTCCTCTCTCCTCATAGCCCTCCCCTGTCCTCTCTCCCCCCAGCCCTCCCCTGTCCTCTCTCCTCATAGCCCTCCCCTGTCCTCTCTCCTCATAGCCCTCCCCTGTCCTCTCTCCTCTTATCCCTCCCCTGTCCTCTCTCCTCTTATCCCTCCCCTGTCCTCTCTCCTCATAGCCCCCCCTGTCCTTTCTCCTCATAGCCCTCCCCTGTCCTCTCTCCTCATAGCCCTCCCCTGTCCTCTCTCCTCATAGCTCTCCCCTGTCCTCTCTCCTCTTAGCCCTCCCCTGTCCACTCTCCTCTTATCCCTCCCCTGTCCTCTCTCCTCTTAACTCTCCCCTGTCCTCTCTCCCCCAGCCCTCCCCTGTCCTCTCTCCTCATAGCCCTCCCCTGTCCTCTCTCCTCATAGCCCTCCCCTGTCCTCTCTCCTCATAGCCCTCCCCTGTCCTCTCTCCTCATAGCCCTCCCCTGTCCTCTCTCCTCTTAGCCCTCCCCTGTCCTCTCTCCTCATAGCCCTCCCCTGTCCTCTCTCCTCTTATCCCTCCCCTGTCCTCTCTCCTCATAGCCCTCCCCTGTCCTCTCTCCTCATAGCCCCCCTGTCCTCTCTCCTCATAGCCCTCCCCTGTCCTCTCTCCTCATAGCCCTCCCCTGTCCTCTCTCCTCATAGCCCTCCCCTGTCCTCTCTCCTCATAGCCCCTCCTGTCCTCTCTCCTCATAGCCCTCCCCTGTCCTCTCTCCTCATAGCCCTCCCCTGTCCTCTCTCCTCATAGCCCTCCCCTGTCCTCTCTCCTCTTAGCCCTCCCCTGTCCTCTCTTCTCTTAGCCCTCCCCTGTCCTCTCTCCTCTTAGCCCTCCCCTGTCCTCTCTCCTCATAGCCCTCCCCTGTCCTCTCTCCTCTTAGCCCTCCCCTGTCCTCTCTCCTCTTAGCCCTCCCCTGTCCTCTCTCCTCATAGCCCTCCCCTGTCCTCTCTCCTCATAGCCCTCCCCTGTCCTCTCTCCTCTTATCCCTCCCCTGTCCTCTCTCCTCATAGCCCCCCTGTCCTTTCTCCTCATAGCCCTCCCCTGTCCTCTCTCCTCATAGCCCTCCCCTGTCCTCTCTCCTCATAGCCCTCCCCTGTCCTCTCTCCTCTTAGCCCTCCCCTGTCCTCTCTCCTCTTATCCCTCCCCTGTCCTCTCTCCTCTTAACTCTCCCCTGTCCTCTCTCCCCCAGCCCTCCCCTGTCCTCTCTCCTCATAGCCCTCCCTGTCCTCTCTCCTCATAGCCCTCCCCTGTCCTCTCTCCTCTTAGCCCTCCCCTGTCCTCTCTCCTCATAGCCCTCCCCTGTCCTCTCTCCTCATAGCCCTCCCCTGTCCTCTCTCCTCATAGCCCTCCCCTGTCCTCTCTCCTCATAGCCCTGCCCTGTCCTCTCTCCTCATAGCCCTCCCCTGTCCTCCCTCCTCATAGCCCTCCCCTGTCCTCTCTCCTCATAGCCCTCCCCTGTCCTCTCTCCTCATAGCCCTCCCCTGTCCTCTCTCCTCATAGCCCCCCTGTCCTCTCTCCTCTTATCCCTCCCCTGTCCTCTCTCCTCTTAACTCTCCCCTGTCCTCTCTCCTCATAGCCCCCCCTGTCCTTTCTCCTCATAGCCCTCCCCTGTCCTCTCTCCTCATAGCCCTCCCCTGTCCTCTCTCCTCATAGCCCTCCCCTGTCCTCTCTCCTCATAGCCCTCCCCTGTCCTCTCTCCTCATAGCCCTCCCCTGTCCTCTCTCCTCATAGCCCTCCCCTGTCCTCTCTCCTCATAGCCCTCCCCTGTCCTCTCTCCTCTTAGCCCTCCCCTGTCCTCTCTCCTCATAGCCCCCCTGTGATTTCTCCTCATAGCCCCCCTGTCCTCTCTCCTCATAGCCCTCCCCTGTCCTCTCTCCTCATAGCCCTCCCCTGTCCTCTCTCCTCATAGCCCTCCCCTGTCCTCTCTCCTCATAGCCCTCCCCTGTCCTCTCTCCTCATAGCCCTCCCCTCTCCTCTCTCCTCATAGCCCTCCCCTGTCCTCTTTCCTCTTATCCCTACCCTGTCCTTTCTCCTCATAGCCCTCCCCTGTCCTCTCTCCTCCCAGCCGTAGCCTGTCCTCTCTCCTCCCAGCCGTAGTCTGTCCTCTCGCCTCCCAGCCGTAGCCTGTCCTGTCTCCTCCCAGCCCTAGCCTGTCCTCTCTCTCCCCAGCTGTAGCCTGCCCTCTCCCCTGTCCTCTCTCCTCCCAGCCGTAGCCTGTCCTCTCTCCCCAGCCGTAGCCTGCTCTCTCCCCAGCCGTAGCCTGCTCTCTCCCCTGTCCTCTCTCCTCCCAGCCGTAGCCTGTCCTCTCTCCCCAGCCGTAGCCTGTCCTCTCTCCTCCCAGCCGTAGCCTGTCCTCTCTCCCCTGTCCTCTCTCCTCCCAGCCGTAGCCTGTCCTCTCTCCCCAGCCGTAGCCTGTCCTCTCTCCTCCCAGCCGTAGCCTGTCCTCTCTCTCCCCAGCCGTAGCCTGCTCTCTCCCCTATCCTATCTCCTCCCAGCCGTAGCCTGCCCTCTCCCCTGTCCTCTCTCCTCCCAGCCGTAGCCTGTCCTCTCTCCCCAGCCGTAGCCTGCTCTCTCCCCTGTCCTCTCTCCTCCCAGCCGTAGTCTGTCCTCTCTCCCCAGCCGTAGCCTGCCCTCTCCCCTGTCCTCTCTCCCCAGCCGTAGCCTGCCCTCTCCCCTGTCCTCTCTCCTCCCAGCCGTAGTCTGTCCTCTCTCCTCCCAGCCGTAGTCTGTCCTCTCTCCCCAGCCGTAGCCTGCCCTCTCCTTGGTCTACCAGTTAAGACAGAGACAAAATGGTTATAGTAGGAATTTGACTAGTTATCTAAGTTACCTCTACAGGGCTTTAAGAGGCCCCTCAATCCGGACCCAGTGCTCATTGGCCAGAGCAGTGTGTGTGACTGTGTGTGACTGTGACTGTGTGTGTGTGTGTCTGTGACTGTGTGTGATTGTGTGTGTGTGACTGTGTGTGTGTGTGTGTCTGTGTGTGTGTGTGACTGTGTGTGTGTGCCTGTGTGTGACTGTGTGTGTGTGTGTGTGTGTGTGTGTGTGTGTGTGTGTGTGTGTGTGTGTGTGTGTGTGTGGTGGTCCAGATCAGATGTGATGTTATGCAACTTTATGAAAACACCTAATTTCACCAAACAGTACCCTAGAGGACTCTGGGAAAAATGTTCCTGATAACAAACAGTTTATCTAACGGTAACACAAACACACTCTCTCCAAAAAACATCACACACTATCCTTTACATGCACTCCAAAAACAACACACACACACACACACACCAAAAACAAGACACACACACACACACACACCAAAAACATCACACACTATCCTTTACATGCACTCCAAAAACAACACACACACACACACACTCCAAAAACAACACACACACACACCAAAAACAACACACACACACACACCAAAACAACACACACACACACACTCTCTGGAGAGTGACTGCCCCACAAGACAACATCCATTTAGTGTGAGAAAGTATGCTCGGGACGAAATAGAAAAAAATAATTTAAAAATGTCCTGGACTGAAAGGAAAGAAATGGTCAGAATGTTGTATATTAGAGAACGGTCTTTCACATTAGTTCCAACAGAAGACTGGGTGACATATAGGCAGAGAGAAAAGGAATGGTCAGAATGTTTTATATTAGAGAACGGTCTTTCACATTAGTTCCAACAGAAGACTGGGTGACATATAGGCAGAGAGAAAAGGAAAGGAATGGGAATCACACATATACAATCCAACCAGCTGTATACACACATATACAGTCCAACCAGCTGTATATATATATACAGTCCAACCAGCTGTATACACATATATACAGTCCAACCAGCTGTATACACATATATACAGTCCAACCAGCTGTATACACACATATACAGTCCAACCAGCTGTATACACACATATACAGTCCAACCAGCTGTATACACATATATACAGTCCAACCAGCTGTATACACACACATATACAGTCCAACCAGCTGTATACACACACATATACAGTCCAACCAGCTGTATACACACATATATACAATCCAACCAGCTGTATACACACACATATACAGTCCAACCAGCTGTATACACACACATATCCAGTCCAACCAGCTGTATACACACATATACAGTCCAACCAGCTGTATACACACACATATACAGTCCAACCAGCTGTATACACACATATACAGTCCAACCAGCTGTATATATATATACAGTCCAACCAGCTGTATACACACACATATACAGTCCAACCAGCTGTATACACACACATATACAGTCCAACCAGCTGTATACACACATATACAGTCCAACCAGCTGTATACACACATATCCAGTCCAACCAGCTGTATACACACATATATACAGTCCAACCAGCTGTATACACACATATATACAGTCCAACCAGCTGTATACACACATATACAGTCCAACCAGCTGTATACACACATATACAGTCCAACCAGCTGTATACACACATATACAGTCCAACCAGCTGTATACACATATATATACAGTCCAACCAGCTGTATACACACACATATACAGTCCAACCAGCTGTATACACACACATATACAGTCCAACCAGCTGTATACACACATATATACAGTCCAACCAGCTGTATACACATATATACAGTCCAACCAGCTGTATACACACATATACAGTCCAACCAGCTGTATACACATATATACAGTCCAACCAGCTGTATACACACATATACAGTCCAACCAGCTGTATACACACACATATCCAGTCCAACCAGCTGTATACACATATA
>NC_088402.1:13421321-13426321 GCF_034236695.1 Oncorhynchus nerka
AAGTGTAGACAGGTAGACAGGTAGTAAGTGTAGACAGGTAGTAGGTGTAGACATGTAGTAAATGTAGACAGGTAGTAAATGTAGACAGGTAGTAAGTGTAGACATGTAGTAAGTGTAGACAGGTAGTAAGTGTAGACAGGTAGACAGGTAGTAAGTGTAGACAGGTAGACAGGTAGTAAGTGTAGACAGGTAGTAGGTGTAGACATGTAGTAAGTGTAGACAGGTAGTAGGTGTAGACAGGTAGTAAGTGTACACAGGTAGTAAGTGTAGACATGTAGTAAGTGTAGACAGGTAGTAAGTGTAGACAGGTAGACAGGTAGTAAGTGTAGACAGGTAGTAGGTGTAGACAGGTAGTAAGTGTAGACAGGTAGTAAGTGTAGACAGGTAGTAGGTGTAGACAGGTAGTAAGTGTAGACAGGTAGTAAGTGTAGACAGGTAGTAAATGTAGACAGGTAGTAAGTGTAGACAGGTAGTAGGTGTAGACAGGTAGTAAGTGTAGACATGTAGTAGGTGTAGACAGGTAGTAAGTGTAGACAGGTAGTAGGTGTAGACAGGTAGTAGGTGTAGACAGGTAGACAGGTAGTAAGTGTAGACAGGTAGTAAGTGTAGACAGGTAGTAAGTGTAGACAGGTAGACAGGTAGTAAGTGTAGACAGGTAGTAAGTGTAGACAGGTAGTAGGTGTAGACAAGTAGTAAGTGTAGACAGGTAGACAGGTAGTAATCCGCCTCTAATCAAGGCATGCGTGAGTGATGTCATATCAGACACCATCAGCCTCTAATTAAGATATGTGTGAGTGATGTCATATCAGATAATATCAGCCTCTCATCAAGACATGTGTGAGTGATGTCATATCAGACATAATCCGCCTCTAATCAAGGCATGTGTGAGTGATGTCATATCAGACATAATCAGACTCTAATCAAGGCATGTGTGAGTGATGTCATATCAGACATAATCAGACTCTAATCAAGGCATGTGTGAGTGATGTCATATCAGACATAATCAGACTCTAATCAAGACATGTGTGAGTGATGTCATATCAGATAATATCAGACTCTAATCAAGGCATGTGTGAGTGATGTCATATTAGACATAATCAGACTCTAATCAAGACATGTGTGAGTGATATAATATCAGACTCTAATCAAGGCATTTGTGAGTGATGTCATATCAGACATAATCAGACTCTAATCAAGGCATGTGTGAGTGATGTCATATCAGATAATATCAGACTAATCAAGGCATGTGTGAGTGATGTCACATCAGATGATATCAGACTCTAATCAAGGCATGTGTGAGTGATGTCACATCAGATGATATCAGACTCTAATCAAGGCATGTGTGAGTGATGTCACATCAGATGATATCAGACTCTAATCAAGGCATGTGTGAGTGATGTCATATCAGACTCTAATCAAGGCATGTGTGAGTGATGTCACATCAGATAATATCAGACTCTAATCAAGGCATGTGTGAGTGATGTCACATCAGATAATATCAGACTCTAATCAAGGCATGTGTGAGTGATGTCATATCAGATAATATCAGACTCTAATCAAGGCATGTGTGAGTGATGTCATATCAGATAATATCAGACTCTAATCAAGGCATGTGTGAGTGATGTCATATCAGATGATATCAGACTCTAATCAAGGCATGTGTGAGTGATGTCATATCAGATGATATCAGACTCTAATCAAGGCATGTGTGAGTGATGTCATATCAGATGATATCAGACTCTAATCAAGGCATGTGTGAGTGATGTCATATCAGACATAATCAGACTCTAATCAAGGCATGTGTGAGTGATGTCATATCAGACATAATCAGACTCTAATCAAGGCATGTGTGAGTGATGTCACATCAGATAATATCAGACTCTAATCAAGGCATTTGTGAGTGATGTCATATCAGACATAATCAGACTCTAATCAAGGCATGTGTGAGTGATGTCACATCAGATAATATCACTCTAATCAAGGCATGTGTGAGTGATGTCATATCAGACATAATCAGACTCTAATCAAGGCATTTGTGAGTGATGTCATATCAGACATAATCAGACTCTAATCAAGGCATGTGTGAGTGATGTCACATCAGATAATATCACTCTAATCAAGGCATGTGTGAGTGATGTCATATCAGACATAATCAGACTCTAATCAAGGCATTTGTGAGTGATGTCATATCAGACATAATCAGACTCTAATCAAGGCATGTGTGAGTGATGTCATATCAGATAATATCAGACTAATCAAGGCATGTGTGAGTGATGTCATATCAGACATAATCAGACTCTAATCAAGGCATGTGTGAGTGATGTCACATCAGATAATATCAGACTCTAATCAAGGCATGTGTGAGTGATGTCACATCAGATAATATCAGACTCTAATCAAGGCATGTGTGAGTGATGTCATATCAGATAATATCAGACTCTAATCAAGGCATGTGTGAGTGATGTCATATCAGATAATATCAGACTCTAATCAAGGCATGTGTGAGTGATGTCATATCAGATAATATCAGACTCTAATCAAGGCATGTGTGAGTGATGTCATATCAGATGATATCAGACTCTAATCAAGGCATGTGTGAGTGATGTCATATCAGACATAATCAGACTCTAATCAAGGCATGTGTGAGTGATGTCACATCAGATGATATCAGACTCTAATCAAGGCATGTGTGAGTGATGTCACATCAGATAATATCAGACTCTAATCAAGGCATGTGTGAGGGATGTCACATCAGATGATATCAGACTCCAATCAAGGCATGTGTGAGTGATGTCATATCAGATGATATCAGACTCTAATCAAGGCATGTGTGAGTGATGTCATATCAGATGATATCAGACTCTAATCAAGGCATGTGTGAGTGATGTCATATCAGATGATATCAGACTCTAATCAAGGCATGTGTGAGTGATGTCATATCAGATGATATCAGACTCTAATCAAGGCATGTGTGAGTGATGTCACATCAGATGATATCAGACTCTAATCAAGGCATGTGTGAGTGATGTCATATCAGACATAATCCACCTCTAATCAAGGCATGTGTGAGTGATGT
Organism: Oncorhynchus nerka; assembly: GCF_034236695.1. Lineage (NCBI taxonomy): Eukaryota > Metazoa > Chordata > Actinopteri > Salmoniformes > Salmonidae > Oncorhynchus > Oncorhynchus nerka. Next base: position 13,424,398 of record NC_088402.1, read on the forward strand.
CATATCAGACATAATCAGACTCTAATCAAGGCATGTGTGAGTGATGTCATATCAGACATAATCAGACTCTAATCAAGGCATGTGTGAGTTATGTCACATCAGATAATATCAGACTCTAATCAAGGCATTTGTGAGTGATGTCATATCAGACATAATCAGACTCTAATCAAGGCATGTGTGAGTGATGTCACATCAGATAATATCACTCTAATCAAGGCATATGTGAGTGATGTCATATCAGACATAATCAGACTCTAATCAAGGCATTTGTGAGTGATGTCATATCAGACATAATCAGACTCTAATCAAGGCATGTGTGAGTGATGTCATATCAGATAATATCAGACTAATCAAGGCATGTGTGAGTGATGTCACATCAGATGATATCAGACTCTAATCAAGGCATGTGTGAGTGATGTCACATCAGATGATATCAGACTCTAATCAAGGCATGTGTGAGTGATGTCACATCAGATGATATCAGACTCTAATCAAGGCATGTGTGAGTGATGTCATATCAGACTCTAATCAAGGCATGTGTGAGTGATGTCACATCAGATGATATCAGACTCTAATCAAGGCATGTGTGAGTGATGTCACATCAGATGATATCAGACTCTAATCAAGGCATGTGTGAGTGATGTCACATCAGATGATATCAGACTCTAATCAAGGCATGTGTGAGTGATGTCACATCAGATGATATCAGACTCTAATCAAGGCATGTGTGAGGATGTCACATCAGATGATATCAGACTCTAATCAAGGCATGTGTGAGTGATGTCACATCAGATGATATCAGACTCTAATCAAGGCATGTGTGAGTGATGTCACATCAGATGATATCAGACTCTAATCAAGGCATGTGTGAGGGATGTCACATCAGATGATATCAGACTCTAATCAAGGCATGTGTGAGTGATGTCACATCAGATGATATCAGACTCTAATCAAGGCATGTGTGAGTGATGTCACATCAGATGATATCAGACTCTAATCAAGGCATGTGTGAGTGATGTCACATCAGATGATATCAGACTCTAATCAAGGCATGTGTGAGTGATGTCATATCAGACTCTAATCAAGGCATGTGTGAGTGATGTCATATCAGACTCTAATCAAGGCATGTGTGAGTGATGTCATATCAGACTCTAATCAAGGCATGTGTGAGGGCTACACCACTGCTTATAACTAACTATAAGTTAACTATCTAAGACCTGGGTGTCAAACTCATCGAGCTGGACAGTCAATAAACTGTATGAATGCCGGTTCATTATACTTTCTACAGTTTCGATTTGGATTTAGTAATTTGAAAGTATATTAAGTTCGTTCCCCCCAATTTTCTTTTTTCCACAAAAAACTACATTAACATACTCAAGCCACCCGAGCGCTTTTAACTCCTGATCTAAAATGTTCCAGATAAATAACCACTAAATAACCTCCAGATAAATAACCACTAAATAACCTCCAGATAAATGACCTCCAGATAAATGACCTCCAGATAAATGACCTCCAGATAAATAACCACTAAATAACCTCCAGATAAATAACCACTAAATAACCTCCAGATAAATAACCACTAAATAACCTCCAGATAAATGACCTCCAGATAAATGACCTCCAGATAAATAACCTCCAGATAAATAACCTCCAGATAAATGACCTCCAGATAAATGACCTCCAGATAAATGACCTCCAGATAAATGACCTCCAGATAAATAACCTCCAGATAAATGACCTCCAGATAAATAACCTCCAGATAAATGACCTCCAGATAAATGACCTCCAGATAAATGATCTCTGAATGATCTCTAAATGATCTCTAAATGATCTCCAGATAAATGATCTCTAAATGACCTCCAGATAAATAACCTCCAGATAAATAACCTCCAGATAAATGACCACTAAATAACCTCCAGATAAA
>NC_088402.1:13428821-13596321 GCF_034236695.1 Oncorhynchus nerka
AGTAGATTAGAGAGTAGAGGAGAGTAGATTAGAGAGTAGAGGAGAGGAGAGTGATTAGAGGGGGGTAGTTAGAGGGTAGTTAGAGGGTGGTTAGAGGGGGTAGTTAGAGGGTGGTTAGAGGGGGTAGTCAGAGGGTGGCAGAGGAGGGTAGTTAGAGGGTGATTAGAGGGGGTGGCTAGAGGGGGTGGTTAGAGGGTGGTAGTTAGAGGGTGTTTAGAGGGGTGGTTAGAGGGGGTGGTTAGAAGGGGGTGGATAGAGGGGGTAGTTAGAGGGTGGTAGTTAGAGGATGGTTAGAGGGGGTAGTTAGAGGGGGTAGTTAGAGGGTGGTTAGAGAGGGGTAGTTAGAGGGTGGTTAGAGGGGGTGGTCAGAGGGTGGTTAGAGGGGGTGGTTAGAGGGGGTAGTTAGAGGGTGGTTAGAGGGGGTAGTTAGAGGGTGGTTAGAGGGGGTGGTTAGAGGGGGTAGTTAGAGGGTGATTAGAGGGGGTGGCTAGAGGAGGTGGTTAGAGGGGGTGGTTAGAGGGGGTAGTTAGAGGGTGGTAGTTAGAGGGTGTTTAGAGGGGGTGGTTAGAGGGGGTGGTTAGAAGGGGGTGGATAGAGGGTGGCAGAGGGGGTTAGAGGGGGTGGTTAGAGGGGGGTAGTTAGAGGGTGTTTAGAGGGGGTGGTTAGAGGGGGTGGTTAGAAGGGGGTGGATAGAGGGTGGCAGAGAGGGGTTAGAGGGGGTGGTTAGAGGCTGGTTAGAGGTGGCAGTTAGAGGGTAGTTAGAGGGGGTAGTGAGAGGGTGGTAGTTAGAGGGTAGTTAGAGGGTGGTAGTTAGAGGGCAGTTAGAGGGGGTAGTTAGAGGGTGGTAGTCAGAGGGTGGTTAGAGGGGGTAGCTAGGGGGTAGTTAGAGAGTGGCAGAGGAGGGTAGTTAGAGGGGGTGGCTAGAGGGGGTGGTTAGAGGGGGTAGCTAGGGGTAGTTAGAGGGTGGCAGAGGAGGGTAGTTAGAGGGGGTGGTTAGAGGGGGTAGTTAGAGGGTGATTAGAGGGGGTGGCTAGAGGAGGTGGTTAGAGGGGGTAGTTAGAGGGTGTTTAGAGGGGGTGGTTAGAGGGGGTGGTTAGAAGGGGGTGGATAGAGGGTGGCAGAGGGGGTTAGAGGGGGTGGTTAGAGGGGGTAGTTAGAGGGTGTTTAGAGGGGTGGTTAGAGGGGGTGGTTAGAAGGGGGTGGATAGAGGGTGGCAGAGAGGGGTTAGAGGGGGTGGTTAGAGTCTGGTTAGAGGGGGCAGTTAGAGGGTAGTTAGAGGGGGTAGTGAGAGGGTGGTAGTTAGAGGGTAGTTAGAGGGTGGTAGTTAGAGGGCAGTTAGAGGGGGTAGTTAGAGGGTGGTAGTCAGAGGGTGGTTAGAGGGGGTAGCTAGGGGGTAGTTAGAGGGTGGCAGAGGAGGGTAGTTAGAGGGGGTGGCTAGAGGGGGTGGTTAGAGGGGGTAGCTAGGGGTAGTTAGAGGGTGGCAGAGGAGGGTAGTTAGAGGGGGTGGTTAGAGGGGGTAGTTAGAGGGTGATTAGAGGGGGTGGCTAGAGGAGGAACTTAGAGGGGGTGGTTAGAGGGGGTAGTTAGAGGGTGGTAGTTAGAGGGTGTTTAGAGGGGTGGTTAGAGGGGGTGGTTAGAAGGGGGTGGATAGAGGGTGGCATAGGGGGTTAGAGGGGGTGGTTAGAGGGGGTAGTTAGAGGGTGTTTAGAGGGGGTGGTTAGAGGGGGTGGTTAGAAGGGGGTGGATAGAGGGTGGCAGAGAGGGGTTAGAGGGGGGTGGTTAGAGGCTGGTTAGAGGGGGCAGTTAGAGGGTAGTTAGAGGGGGTAGTGAGAGGGTGGTAGTTAGAGGGTAGTTAGAGGGTGGTAGTTAGAGGGCAGTTAGAGGGGGTAGTTAGAGGGTGGTAGTCAGAGGGTGGTTAGAGGGGGTAGCTAGGGGGTAGTTAGAGGGTGGCAGAGGAGGGTAGTTAGAGGGGGTGGTTAGAGGGGAGTAGCTAGGGGGTAGTTAGAGGGTGGCAGAGGAGGGTAGTTAGAGGGGGTGGCTAGAGGGGGTGGTTAGAGAGGGGGTAGTTAGAGGGTGATTAGAGGGTGATTAGAGGGGGGTGGCTAGAGGAGGTGGTTAGAGGGGGTGGTTAGAGGGGGGTAGTTAGAGGGTGGTAGTTAGAGGGTGTTTAGAGGGGGTGGTTAGAGGGGGTGGTTAGAAGGGGGTGGATAGAGGGTGGCAGAGGGGGTTAGAAGGGGGTAGTTAGAGGGTAGTTAGAGGGGGTAGTTAGAGGCTGGTTAGAGGGGGTGGTTAGAGGGGGCAGTTATAGGGTAGTTAGAGGGTGGTAGTTAGAGGGCAGTTAGAGGGGTAGTTAGAGGGTTGTAGTTAGAGGGTAGTTAGAGGGGGTAGTTAGAGGGTGGTTAGAGGGGGTAGTTAGAGGTTAGGTAGTTTTGGGGATGGAGAGGAGGGTAGTTAGAGGAAGGGTAGTTAGAGAGGGTAGGTTGTATTGGGGTGGAGAGGAGGGTAGTTAGAAGGGGTAGGTTGTATTGGGGATGGAGAGGAGGGTATTTAGAGGAAGGATAGTTAGAGGAGGGCAGTTAGAGCAGGGGTAGTTAGATGGGTAGGTTGTATTGGGGATGGAGAGGAGGGTAGTTAGAAGAAGGATAGTTAGAGGAGGGCAGTTAGAGCAGGGGTAGTTAGATGGGGTAGGTTGTATTGGGCCAGGAGGGTAGAGAGAGGGGGTAGTTAGAGGAGGGCAGTTAGAGCAGGGGTAGTTAGATGGGTAGGTTGTATTGGGGATGGAGAGGAGGGTAGTTAGAGGAAGGATAGTTAGAGGAGGGCAGTTAGAGCAGGGGTAGTTAGATGGGGTAGGTTGTATTGGGGATGGAGAGAAGGGTAGTTAGAGGGGGAAGTTAGAGCAGGGTAGTTAGACAGGTTGGTTGTATTGGGGACAGGAGGGTAGTTAAACGGGTAGGTTGTATTGGGGAGAGGAGGATAGTTAGAGGGGGTAGGTTGTATTGGGGACAGGAGGGTAGCTAGAGGGGGTAGGTTGTATTGGGGAGAGGAGGGCAGTTAGACGGGGTGGGGTGGTCCCTGGGGTGATGGTGGTAGTATGATGGTATCATCAGTAGCTGGCCGTGTGGAATGTTTATTTACATTGGAGTCTACACTGTTTGGATTGAGTGTGAGTGTGAGTGTGTGTGTGTGTGTGTGTGTTGATTGGCTGAGAGCAGGGTACTTCCTGAGAGTGAAACTATCGCTAAGTGCCACCACACACACACACACACACACACACACACACACACACACACACACACACACACACACACACACACAAAATGACCTTCTCGCAAACACCCCTGATAACAACACACACTATCAGACCCACAACCCTTACCCTAACTCTAACCCACAACCCTAACCCTAACTCTAACCCACAACCCTAACCCTAACTCTAACCCACAACCTAACCCTAACTCTAACCCATAACCCACAACCCTAACCCTAACTCTAACCCACAACCCTTACTCTAACCCACAACCCTAACTCTAACCCACAACCCTAAATCTAACCCACAACCAACAACCCTAACTCTAACCCACAATCCTGACTCTAACCAACAACCCTGACTCTAACTCTAACCCACAACCTTAACTCTAACCCACAGCCTTAACTATAACCCACAACCCTAACTATAGCCCACAACTCCAACTCTAACCCACAACCCTAACTCTAACCCACAACCCTAACTATAGCCCACAACTCCAACTCTAACCCACAACCCTAACTCTAACCCACAACCCAAACTCTAACCCACAACCCTAACTCGAAATAACTTAACCCACAACTCCAACTCTAACCCACAACCCTAAATCTAACCCTCAACCCAAACTATAACTAACCCACAACCCTTACTCTAACCCACAACCCTAACTCTAACCCACAAGCCTAACTCTAGCCACAACCCAACTCTAACCCACAACCCTAACTTTAACTAACTCACAACCCTAACTTTAACTAACCCACAACCCTAACTCTAATCCACAACCGTAACCCACAACCCTAACTCTAATCGACAACCCTAACTCTAACCACAACGCAATTCTAACCCACAATCCTAACCCTAACCCACAACCCTAACATTAACTAACCCACAACCCTAACTCTAACCTACAACCCTAACTCTAACCCACAACCCTAACTCTAACCCATAACCCTAACTCTAACCTATAACCCTAACTCTAACTTACAACCCTAACTCTAACCTACAACCCTAACTCTAACTTACAACCCTAACTCTAACCTACAACCCTAACTCTAACTTACAACCCTAACTCTAACCTACAACCCTAACTCTAACCCACAACCCTAACTCTAACCCACAACCCTAACTTTAACTAACCCACAACCCTAACGTTAACTAACCCACAACCCTAACTCTAACCTACAACCCTAACTCTAACTTACAACCCTAACTCTAACCTACAACCCTAACTCTAACTTACAACCCTAACTCTAACCTACAACCCTAACTCTAACCCACAACCCTAACTCTAACCCACAACCCTAACTTTAACTAACCCACAACCCTAACTTTAACTAACCCACAACCCTAACTCTAACCTACAAGCCTAACTCTAACCCACAACCCTATCTTTAACTAACCCACAACCCTAACTTTAACTAACCCACAACCCTAACTCTAACCTACAAGCCAACTCTAACCCACAACCATAACTTTAACTAACCCACAACCCTATCTCTAACCCACAACCCTAACTCTAACCCACAACCCTAACTTTAACTAACCCACACCCCTAACTCTAACCCACAACCCACAACCCTAACTCTAACCCCTCACTCTAACCCACAACCCACAACCCTAACTCTAACCCCTCACTCTAACCCACAAACCTAACTCTAACCCCTCACTCTAACCCACAACCCTAACTCTAACCCCTCACTCTAACCCCTCACTCTAACCCCTCACTCTAACCCCTATCTCTAACCCCTATCTCTAACCCCTCACTCTAACCCCTCACTCTAACCCCTCACTCTAACCCCTATCTCTAACCCCTATCTCTAACCCCTCACTCTAACCCCTCACTCTAACCCCTCACTCTAACCCTAACCCAGGACCCTAAGTCCCCTGTCTCCCTGTCTCCCTAAGTCCCCTGCTCTACTCCCTCTTCCACTCCCCTGTTCTACTCCCTCTTCCTGCTCTACTCCCTCTTCCTTTCCCTGCTCTTCTCCCCTGTTCTACTCCCTCTTCCTGCTCTACTCCCTCTTCCTCTCCCTGCTCTACTCTCTCTTCCTCTCCCTGCTCTACTCCCTCTTCCTCTCCCTGCTCTACTCTCTCTTCCTGCTCTACTCCCTCTTCCTCTCCCTGTTCTACTCTCTCTTCCTCCCTCTTCCTCTCCCTGTTCTACTCTCTCTTCCTGCTCTTCTCCCCTGTTCTACTCCCTCTTCCTGCTCTTCTCCCCTGCTCTACTCTCTCTTCCTCTCCCTGCTCTACTCTCTCTTCCTCTCCCTGCTCTACTCCCTCTTCCTCTCCCTGCTCTACTCCCCTGTTCTACTCTCTCTGCCTCTCCTCTCCTGCGTTAGTGTGTGTATGTGTGTGAATGTCCTACCGTGGTGTTCTCATCGCTGGGTGTGGGTGTCTCCCGGGGGATGGCGTCTGGTGACTCTGGGCCACCCTGCTCTGCCACTACAACCATGTTAGATTGACAGCTGTCAGGACTAAGCCACAACTAAAACAAATATTTTATTTGCTGAAACTAAAAGAAATCTTACAGTGGCACAAACACACAATACAGTAACAAACTCACTGGCTTTGCGAGCCTTGCGGGCGAGAGCAACAGCCAACTCATTCTGCACCTGCGGGGACAGAGCATACACAATCAGTATGGCAGCTCATTCACACACACACACACACACACACACACACACACACACACACACACACACACACACACACACACACACACACACACACACAACTAACCGTGGAGGTGAGCCTATCTAATGCTTTCATCTGGAGAAAGCTGTCCCCACAGACATCTCTGTTTCCCTCTGAGTCCTCCTCATACCTATAACACAAACACACACCATTAGTTTTTTCCAGTCTTCTCTTCATGTCTTTACTGGTCTCAACGGTTCTCTACAGTGTCTACTGGTCTCTACTGCTCTCTACTGGTCTTTACTGGTCTCTACTGGTCTCTACTGCTCTCTACTGGTCTCTACTGCTCTCTACTGGTCTTTACTGGTCTCTACTGCTCTCTACTGGTCTCTACTGCTCTCTACTGGTCTTTACTGGTCTCTACTGGTCTCTACTGGTCTTTACTGGTCTCTACTGGTCTTTACTGGTCTCTACTGCTCTCTACTGGTCTTTACTGGTCTCTACTGCTCTCTACTGGTCTCTACTGCTCTCTACTGGTCTTTACTGGTCTCTACTGCTCTCTACTCGTCTCTACTGCTCTCTACTGGTCTTTACTGGTCTTTACTGCTCTCTACTGGTCTTTACTGGTCTCTACTGCTCTCTACTGGTCTCTACTGCTCTCTACTGGTCTCTACTGGTCTTTACTGGTCTCTACTGGTCTCTACTGCTCTCTACTGGTCTCTACTGGTCTCTACTGCTCTCTACTGGTCTTTACTGGTCTCTACTGGTCTTTACTGGTCTCTACTGCTCTCTACTGGTCTCTACTGCTCTCTACTGGTCTCTACTGCTCTCTACTGGTCTTTACTGGTCTCTACTGCTCTCTACTGGTCTCTACTGCTCTCTACTGGTCTCTACTGCTCTCTACTGGTCTTTACTGGTCTTTACTGGTCTCTACTGGTCTTTACTGGTCTTTACTGGTCTCTACTGCTCTCTACTGGTCTTTACTGGTCTTTACTGGTCTCTACTGGTCTCTACTGCTCTCTACTGGTCTTTACTGGTCTATACTGGTCTTTACTGGTCTCTGCTGCTCTCTACTGGTCTTTACTGGTCACTCTACTGGATATCTCTACTGCTTGTCTTTTTGTCTTCCTAAAACAGGAAACAGCACCTAGTTCTCCCTCTTCTCTCTTTCCTCCTCTTTCTCTTTCTCCCTCCCTCACACACACACACACACACACACACACACACACACACACACACACACACACACACACACACACACACACACACACACACACACACACACACACACACACACACACACACACACACACACACACACACACACACACACACACACACACCTTCCCAGTTCCCAGGCTAATTTGTATATCATTTGAATTTTATCTGTGGTTTCAGTGCAATGATTGCAGAGGAGGAAGTGTGTATGTGTGTATCTGTGTGTGTGATCTGATAAACCATGATGGATGCAGTAGCAGGACAGGTAGTGATAGCATCACACTCTCTCTCTCTTTTCCTCCCTCCATCCCTCCCTCCCACAATTTCTACTTCCTGACTACACAGAAGAGGACAAGGCTAGTGGAGGAGAGAAAGGGGGGGAGGAAGGGGGAGGGGAGGAAGGGGAGGAGAGGATGGGGGAGGAGAGGAAGGGGGAGGGGAAGAGAGGAAGGGGGAAGAGAGGAAGAAAAGGGGAGGAGAGGAAGGGGAGGACGGGGAGGAGGAGAGGAAGGGGGAGGGGAGGAATGGGAGGAGAGGATGGGGAGGAGAGGAAGGGGAGGGGAGGAGAGGAAGGGGGAGGAGAGGAGAGGAAGGAGAGGAAGGGGGAGGAGGAGAGGAGAGGAAGGTGAGGAAGGTGGAGGAGAGGAGAGGAAGGGGGAGGAGAGGAAGGGGAGGATGGGGAGGAGAGAGAGGAGAGGAAGGTGGAGGAAGGTGGAGGAGAGGAGAGAGGAAGGGGAGGACAGGGGAGGAGGAGAGGAAGGTGGAGGAGAGGGAGAGGAAGGGGGAGGAGAGGAAGGGGAGGATGGGGGAGGAGAGGAAGGAGAGGAAGGGGAGGGAGAGGATGGGGGAGGACGTGGGAGGAGAGGGAGAGGAGAGGAGAGGAAGGGGGAGGGGAGGAGGAGAAGGGGGGCCTAGGGATCTATCTCTCCTCCTCTGTCTTTGTCCCTTCCTCTTCTCTCTCGTCAGAAGTGATCAACTCTCTCTCTTTCTCTCTGTCCCCTCTTTCTCCCGTTCTCTCTCTTCTCCCCCTCTTTTCTTACTCTTTCTCCTCCCCCTCTCTCTCTCCTCTCCCCCATTCTGTCCTCTCTCCTCTCTCTAAGTGACAGATTGAGTTCAGTAGCAGGCTCAGTTGGAATGCCACACAGACCAGTTAGAATTCTATCGGAGGGAACAGGAATTCTGCGTGACACTCAGAACACCGGTGTGCTCCCTCAACACGCTCCCAGCTCCCGCTATGAGAGTCTATTAGACAGTGTGTTTGTGTTTGTGTTTGTGTGTGTGTTTGTGTGTTTGTGAGTGTGTGTCAATGCCAGACTAAGGGATTAACAGTATGTGGAGAGATTAGAGATGAATCTTGTCAGTTGGAACACGGATTCAGTTGGAACACGGATGTTCGTGTGTGTGTGTGTGTGTCTGTGTGTGTGTGTGTGTGTGTGTGTGTGTGTGTCTGTGTTCATGTGTGATGGTCATGTAAGACCCAGGCAACACTGGGTCACGTTCACACACAAACACACACACAATTACCCAGTTCTGAACTGGACGTAGGGGACAAGCTGTAGGAGGAGCCTAACAGCCTCTGGCCACGCCTCCTTCTCCAGGCCGCAGAACTCGCAGGCTGCAGACTCACACTCCTCAAAGCTGAACTGGTAGTAGGAGTTAGAGTCCCCAAACACCACGCGCTGGTCCACTGAAACACACACATATAGATAGATAGACTGGTCCACTGAAACACACACACACACACACACACACACACACACACACACACACACACACACACACACACACACACACACATATATAGATAGACTGGTCCACTGAAACACACACACACATATAGATAGACTGGTCTCCTGAAACACACACACACACACACACACACACACACACACACACACACACACACACACACACACACACATATAGACTCTGATGACATGGCAAGGTAAAACAGTCAGGCAGCTGAATCTGGGACGGCGAACATTACGTACTGTATAAGAATGTGTGTGTGTGTGTGTGTGTGTGCTTGTGTGTGTGTGCTTGTGTGTGTGTGTGTTTCAGTGGACCAGTCTATCTATATGTGTGTGTGTGTGTGTGTGTGTGTGTGTGTGTGTGTGCGTGTGTGTGTGTGTGTGTGTGTGTGTGTGTGTGTGTGTGTGTGTTTCAGTGGACCAGTCTATCTATATATGTGTGTGTGTGTGTGTGTGTGTGTTTCAGTGGACCAGTCTATCTATATATGTGTGTGTGTGTGTGTGTGTGTGTGTGTGTGTGTGTGTGTGAGTGCGTGCGTGCGTGCGTGCGTGAGGGGAGAACGACTGCCCCCTATGATTGAAGCCACAGAGGTTCAAGGCCAACCGAGGTACTGCAGGCAATGTTAGCAGAAAACACGATAGGATAGGATCCCCCATTATAGTGAATAGAAAAATAGCAATCTTATCTTAAACCCATAACCATGTGTGAGGTGTATACTTTTGATTCAAAGTAGATTTATTTAAGACTACACTTGGACCCTGATTTAGCCCACTGCAGTAAAAGGTTAACCAATTTAATTTGGCTTCAATACGCTATTGAGTCTTAGTAATGAATGGTGTCACGTGATCGATGGCTTTGTCCATTCATATATACAGTCACTGGCGTAGCTAACCCCTTCCCCCCAACCCCCAGAGGTGTTCCCCCCAACCCCCAGAGGTGTTCAACCCCCAGAGGTGTTCCCCCAACCCCCAGAGGTGGACCCCCCAGATAGCAGATGAACCATAAGCCATTAATTTGACTTTTTTTGAAATACAGGAAATTAGCTTAAAATCTGCACAATTTTCACTCAGCGCATTGCAAAATGTGTAGAATAGCAGAACATGAGCTCAGGGATTCTTGAATGTCGGGACAATCCTTGTTCGGCAAGGAAAACTTTTTTTTTTATAGCTGAACATGTTGATTTTGTTGCCTTATTTGAGCTTATTTGAATTTACATTTAGGGTAAATTTATCAGGAATGTTCTAAATACAGTATTATTCATTTCAATGTTGGCGCTGTGCCTGGACATGTCCAAAGGATCCACAATTCAAACTCTGCAACAACGTAAAAAAATCACATTTGTTTCCTGAAAAACAACAACATGTTGTTTTACATGCTGTGATAGCTGACACCTTGGTCGATCAAAATACACATTTAAAAAATGTGTTAATATTAAAACGAATATTTGTGGGGAAAAAGTTGAGATTGTCTCATCTTTCAAGAATCCCTGAGCTCTAAAAACAGCAACATTTTCTCTCAGCCTTATGGCAAATTGTGTAAAATAGCATGAGATTAGCTACAAAACGGCAAATGTTTCTGTCTGCCCCAGGCCAAAAATATATCATTCCCATCCCTGCAAGAAACAGCCCTACGTCACCGGCGTGTACTCACCAGACAGCAGGATGCCCAGCTCCAGTAAGACCTGCCAGACACGCACGGCCATGCTCCGACAGCGCACGTACACACACTGCTCACACAGCCACTGAACCAGGTCTACACCCACGTAGCTACGCCTGGAAACACACAGCATCAATACACACACACATGAACACACACATGAACACACACATCGATGTGTCCCTTAGATGGCAATTAGTGTTCAGCAGGGCCCTCTGTTGGAATGGATCACTCAGCAATGGATGCAGTATGTCACCATGGCAACGTCAGGTTAAAATAAACTTCTATATTTTTCCCATAACCGTGCCAATCCGAACCGTACTGTGCTGGCTTTAAGATTTTCCTTTCAGAATTGTCAGCATGGTTCCAGGCTTCCAGCAACTGTGAAGTGAACTCAAGCACTCGAGTATAGAGCGTTGCCATGGTGACACCCAGAACCTGCACTAGGCTACAACGGCGGGCAGATATTTTCAGTTTTAGAACTAGACATAATTCAACGGCAACAACAACACACACACACACACACACTCATAGAGGGGATTGGATTAAGCTGGCCCGGGTTGAACCGGCTCACGTGACCGGGCGAAGCCAGTGAGGGAAGAGTGCCTTTCTCAGATGGAAAGTCATCTGCGCCGCTCTGTCATGTTGTCAACAGGGCAACATGGCGCATCGTTTAGAAATATACAACATGTGTTTTCTATAAAATACATCTTCGATATTCATTGGAAATGCAGATGAAGCATTTTTATCAAAAGCAATCACTTTTGCATGTGAACACACAGAATCCTACTCATTACTCCACGTGCTTAGTCCACGTGCTTAGTCTATGTGCTTAGTCTATGTGCTTAGTCTATGTGCTTAGTCTATGTGCTTAGTCTATGTGCTTAGTCTATGTGCTTAGTCTATGTGCTTAGTCTACGTGCTTAGTCTACGTGCTTAGTCTACGTGCTTAGTCTACGTGCTTAGTCTATGTGCTTAGTCTATGTGATTAGTCTATGTGCTTAGTCTATGTGCTTAGTCTATGTGATTAGTCTATGTGCTTAGTCTATGTGCTTAGTCTATGTGATTAGTCTATGCCACTTTTGTTTTGAGCCGACCTTGCAGTCGGCCCGAATGGGGCACCCGGCTCACGTCTGGGAGGCAAACCGGTTCCAAAACTAATGCAATTTACTTATCACCCGGTGCAAAATCCGCCAGCTTAATCAAACCTCCTTATAAACTCTCTCTCTCGCTTTCTCTCGCTCTCTCTCTCGCTCTCTCTCTCTCTCTCTCTCTCTCTCGCTCTCTCTCAGATTTACACACAAAGTTAACAAAAACACACAAGAGTTACCTTATGATCCTGGCGAGGTGAATCTTGTCTTTAGCAGGGTAGGGCCCATTAGATAGGAAAGCATTTCTCACCGCACGCCCTGCACAGGGGAAACTCTGGGAGCAGGACTGACACAAACACCAGTCAAATAAGATATAAACTCAGCAAAAAATAGAAAAGACCCTTTTTCAGGACCCTGTATCTCAAAGATAATTTGAAAAATCCAAATAACTTACAGACAGTTGGCAATTAAGGTTACAGTTATGACAACTTACGACACTAAAGAGGCCTTTCTACTGAGTCTGAAAAACACCAAAAGAAAGATGCCCAGGGTCCCTATTCATCCGCGTGAACGTGCCTTAGGCATGCTGCAAGGAGGCATGAGGACTGCAGACGTGGCCAGGGCATCCTCGCAGTGGGAGACCACGTGTAACAACACCTGCACAGGAATGGTACATCCGAACATCACACCTGCGGGACAGGTACAGGATGGCAACAACAACTGCCCGAGTTACACCAGGAACGCACAATCCCTCCATCAGTGCTCAGTCTGTTTGCAATAGGCTGAGAGAGGCTGGACTGAGGGCTTGTAGGCCTGTTGTAAGGCAGGCCCTCACCAGACATCACCGGCAACAACGTCGCCCATGGGCACAAACCCACCGTCGCTGGACCAGACAGGGCTGGCAAAAAGTGCTCTTCACTGACGAGTCACGGTTTTGTCTCACCAGGGGTGATGGGTTGGATTCGAGTTTATCATCGAAGGAATGAGCGTTACACCGAGGCCTGTACTCTGGAGCGGGATCGATTTGGAGGTGGAGGGTCTGTCATGGTCTGGGGCGGTGTGTCACAGCATCATCGGACTGAGCTTGTTGTCATTGCAGGCAAACTCAACGCTGTGCGTTACAGGGAAGACATCCTCCTCCCTCATGTGGTACCCTTCCTGCAGGCTCATCCTGACATGACCCTCCAGCATGACAATGCCACCAGCCATACTGCTCGATCTGTGCGTGATTTCCTGCAAGACAGGAATGTCAGTGTTCTGCCATGGCCAGCGAACTGTTGCCACAAAGTTGGAAGCACAGAATTGTCTAGAATGTTATTGTATGCTATCTGCTGTCGGGCAGGTAGCGGGGTTTGTCATCTGCCAAACCCAGATTTGTCCTTCTGACTGCCAGTTGGTGAAGCGTAATTAATCACTCCAGAGAAGGCGTTTCCACTGCCCCAGAGTCCAATGGCGGCAAGCTTTACACCACTCCAGTCGACGCATGGCATTGCGCATGGTGATCTTAGGCTCGTGTGCGGCTGCTCGGGCATGGAAACCCATCTCATGAAGCTCCCGACAAACAGTTCTTGTTCTGACGTTGCTTCCTGAGACAGTTTGGAACTCAGTAGTGAGTGTTGTAACCAAGGACAGGTGATTTTGGAACTCAGTAGTGAGTGTTGTAACCAAGGACAGGTGATTTTGGAACTCAGTAGTGAGTGTTGTAACCAAGGACAGATGATTTTGGAACTCAGTAGTGAGTGTTGTAACCAAGGACAGATGATTTTGGAACTCAGTAGTGAGTGTTGTAACCAAGGACAGATGATTTTGGAACTCAGTAGTGAGTGTTGTAACCAAGGACAGGTGATTTTGGAACTCAGTAGTGAGTGTTGTAACCAAGGACTGGTGATTTTGGAACTCAGTAGTGAGTGTTGTAACCAAGGACAGGTGATTTTTACGGGCTATGCGGGTCAGCACTTGGTGGTCCCGTTCTGTGAGCTTGTGTGGCCTACCACTTTGCGGCCGAGCCGTTGTTGCTCCTAGACGTTTCCACTTCACAAAAACAGCCCTTACAGTTGACCAGGGCAGCTCTAGCAGGGAAGAAATTTGACAAACTGACTTGTTGGAAAGGTGGCATCTTATGACAGTACCATGTTGAAAGTCACTGAGCTCTTCAGTTAGGCCATTCTACTGCCAATGTGTGTCTATGGAGATTGCATGGCTGTGTGCTCGATTTGATAAACCTGTCAGCAACGGGTGTGGCTGAAGTAACCAAATCACTCATTTGAAGGGGTGTCCACACACTTGCAGTACATACAGTGGGGCAAAAAAGTATTTAGTCAGCCATCAATTGTGCAAGTTCTACCACTTAAAAAGATGAGAGAGGCCTGTAATTTTCATAATAGGTACACTTCAACTATGACAGACAAAATTAGAAAAAAAAATCCAGAAAATCACATTGTAGGATTTTTAATGAATTTATTTGCAAATTATGGTGGAAAATAAGTATTTGGTCACCTACAAACATGCAAGATTTCTGGCTCTCACAGACCTGTAACTTCTTCTTTAAGAGGCTCCTCTGTCCTCCACTCGTTACCTGTATTAATGGCACCTGTTTAAATATATGTAAATATGTACCTGACTAAATACTTTTTTGCCCCACTGTATATACAGTTGAAGTCGGAGGTTTACATACACTTAGGTGGAGTCATTAAAACTCGTTTTTCAACCACTCCACAAATGTCTTGTTAACAAACTATAGTTGTGGCAAGTCGGTTAGGACATCTACTTTGTGCATGACACAAGTCATTTTTCCAACGATTATTTCACTTATAATTCACTGTATCACAATGCCAGTGGGTCAGAAGTTAACATACACTAAGTTGAGTGTGCCTTGAAACAGCTTGGAAAATTCCCGAAAATTATGTCATGGCTTTAGAAGCTTCTGATTGGCTACTTGACATCATTTGAGTCAATTGGAGGGCCTACCTTCAAACTCAGTGCCTCTTTGCTTGACATCATGGGAAAATCAAAAGAAATCAGCCAAGATCTCAGAAAGTCTGGTTCATCCTTGGGAGTAATTTCCAAACGCCTGAAGGTACCACATTCATCTGTACAAACAATAATACGCAAGTATTAACACCATGGGACCACACAGCCATCATACCACTCAGGAAGGAGATGCATTCTGTCTCCTAGAGATGAACGTACTTTGGTGCGAAAATTTCAAATCAATCCCAGAACAACAGCATAGGACCTTGTGAAGATGCTGGAGGAAACAGGTACAAAAGTATCTATATCCACAGTAAAACGAGTCTTATATCAACAAAACCTGAAAGGCCGCTCAGCAAGGAAGAAGCCACTGCTCCAAAACCGCCATAAAAAGCCAGACTATGGTTTGCAATTGTATATGGGGACAAAGGTTGTACATTTTGGAGAAATGTCCTCTGGTCTGATGAAACAGAAATAGAACTGTTTGGCCATAACGACCATCGTTATGTTTGGAGGAAAAAGGGTGATGCTTGCAAGCCAAAGAACACCATCCCAACCGTGAAGCACGGGGTGGCAGCATCATGTTGTGGGGGTGCTTTGCTGCAGGAGGTGCTGGTGCACTTCACAAAATAGATGGAATCACGAGGCAAGAAAATGATGTGAATATACTGTAGCAACATCTCAAGACATCAGTCAGGAAGTTAACGATTGGTCACAAATGGGTCTTTTAAATGAACAGTGACCCCAAGCATACTTCCAAAGTTGTGGCAAAATGGACAACAAAGTCAGGTTTTGGAGTGGCCATCACAAAGCCCTGACCTCAATCCTATAGACCATTTGTGGGCAGAACTGAAAAAGCGTAGGCGAGCAAGAAGGCCTACAAACCTGACTCAGTTACACCAGCTCTGTCAGGAGGGATGGGCCAGAATTCACCCAACTTATTGCGGGAAGCTTGTGGAAGGCTACCAGAGACGTTTGACCCAAGTTAAACAATTTAAAGGCAATGCTGCCAAATACTAATTGAGTGTATGTAAACTTCTGACCCACTGGGAATATGATCAAAATAAATAAAAGCTGAAATAAATCATTCTCTCTACTATTATTCAGACATTTCACATTCTTAAAATAAAGTGGTGGTCCTAACTGACCTAAGACAGGGAATTTTTACTAGGATTAAATGTCAGGAATTGTGAAAAACTGAGTTTAAATGTATTTGGCTGAGGTGTATGTACACTTCCGACTTCAACTGTATATAGTGTGTATATCTTTTAGCAGACGTGTTTGTGTGTGTGTGTGTGTGTGTGTGTGTGTGTGTGTGTGTGTGTAGTTGACACTAAGATAACTGTGATGTCAGTGTAACTGTTGATATTGAAACACAACAGAACATTGAGATGAAACTATGATGTCGCCATGGTAACTTTGGTCAAGTACTAGCTCTATATTTAAGCAATAAGGCCACAGGGAGGGGTGTGGTATATGGCCAATATACCACAGCTAAGAGCTGCTCTTAGGCACGACGCAACGCAAACCCTTAGCCGTGGTATGTTGGCCGTATATCACAAACCCCAGAGGTGCCTTACTGCTATTTTAAACTGGTTACCAAAGTAGTTAGAGCAATTTTGTCATACCCGTGGTATACGGCCTGATATACCACAGCTGTCAGCCAATCAACATTCAGGGCTACAGTTTAAAATGTCGAATAGCCTACTTCCAAATACTTTAACTGAATCAAGAGCATCAAAATGTAATGTTTTTACATCATGTACGTATTTGACCAATATGTACAGTGCATTCGGAAAGTATTCAGACCCCTTACCCTTTACCACATTTTGTTACGTTACAGCCTTATTCTAAAATTGATTTTTTTTAAATCCTCATCGATTTACACACAATACCCCATCATGACAAAGTGAAAAATAATACCTTTTTCTAATAGACTCGAAATTTAGCTCAGGTACATCCTGTTTCCATTGATCAGCCTTGAGACGTTTCTACATCTTGATTGGAGTCCATCTGTGGTGAATTCAATTGTTTGGACATGATTTGGAAAGGCACACACCTGTCTATATAAGGTCCCACAGTTGACAGTGCATGTCAGAGCAAAAACCAAGCCATGAGGTTGAAGGAATTGTCCGTAGAGCTCCAAGACAGGATTGTGTCGAGGCACAGATCTGGGTAAAGGTACCAAAAAATGTTTTTGCAGCATTGACGGTCCCCAAGAACACAGTGGCCTCCATCAACCTTAAATGGAAGAAGTTTGGAACCACTAAGACTCTTCCTAGAGTTGGCCACCCGGCCAAACTGAGCAGGGCCTTGGTCAGGGAGGTGACTAAGAACCCAGTGGTCACTCGGACAGAGATCCAGAGTTCTTTAACAAAGTGCTGAGTAGAGGATCTGAATACTTATGTAAATGTGATATTTCCATTGTTTATTTTTTTATACATTTGCAAAAATTCCTTAAAAAAACAGTTTTTAGTTTTGTCATTATGGGGTATTATGTGTAGATTGATGAGGGGGAAAAAACATTTAATCCATTTTAGTACAAGGCTGTAATGTAACAAAATGTGGAAAAAGTCAAGGGGCCTGAATATTTTCCAAATGCACTGTATATGAGTATGATGTCAAGCTACCTCTGTTTGATGAAAAAAAAAACATGATTTATTTGACGACCTGACATCACCTATGGACGTGAGTGTGTGTTGTGTGTTTACCTTGTGAACAGTAGGGCTTGTGCTGGGTCCTGGGATGGTATCAGGTGACTGCTGCCAAGACAAAATCAGAACACACAGTCAGAACACAGTATTAACACACACACACTAAGTGTGGGCAAGGCTATTCTAATTACCAAATGGACGTTACTATTCGATTACTTGGAAGAGTATGAATTAGACTCATTTCAGGAAACTAGGCGCGTCACTACTTCACAGGGGAGCCGTTTGAACGTAAACCTTTTTTTTTAATATAAAAAATCATTTTTTTTGCCAGAAATGGAACATGTGAGTTTTCATGTGCCTTAATAACAAACTTGTATGACATCTGTAAATACGAATACAATTGTTAAGTTACCAGCCTAGTTGGTTTATCCATGGAAAAATGCAGTAACCTTCCCGTTAGTCATGATTGGCTGAGATAATGAGTGGGCTGGGCATGCCAAGAGATGAGTTCTGATTGGTCTGCCATGTAGCTTGCTTCTGTCTATAACATGAGCTGGTCAGTATGTCTAGGTAATCCTTTCTAACGCGGCTTTTTAAAGATAGCACGTAGTAGAACTACATAAGTGTTGCTCTCCACTTTCTTGAGGACCGAGTTTTGAAATCGGTGGAATTATAGTATGGTAGTATGGTAATTCTGGCATTTGATTGCAAATATGCAGCCAAAGTCAAAACGAGAACACACAGAAGGCTGTTGTTTAAAACACTAGTGTCTCGATTACATCTTCAAACTACGGGCAACCATGGCATCCGTGACAGAGAGGGAGAAGCGCCCATGTATACGGACGGGTAAGAGAGTCTAGCTCGCTACATTTTCAGATACAACACGTTTCTAATTTTGTCAGGAAGTCGTCGTCATTGCTAGTTATGGCCTAATATTAGATGGCTAACATCAAATCAAGCTACCCGCAGATTCATGCAAAGTAACAGGTTTATGTTTCATTGTCACTGTGACAATTGTGTATAGAAGTAGCTGGTAAATTTGCTCTGGCTATCTACTCCGATTTCAGAGCACTCTCGTCTGAGTGTGCCAGAGCGCTGAATAAATGACGGATTTGCAAACGCTAAACATCCATTTTGAATATGTCCGGTGTCAGTAAACATTGGCAAATATAATGAAATTGTTGCCAGCAGAAGTTACAGTCACAAAAGATCTGGATAACATAAAACCAGCCTGACCAGAGCTGCTAAGGGGAGTAAAATGGTCAGAGGGAGCTGTTCTCTTATTTGTGTCTGGAAGTAGCTAGCCAACGTTAGCCAGTTAGCTTAGGTGCTCGACTGCTTTTGTTAGGTCAGAACGCTCTGATTAACCTTTTCGGCCAGTGTCCAGTGTCCAGCTCCGAGAGCAAAACGCTCTGAGTTTACGAACGCCCAGAGCACTCTCCAGATTAAATTTACGAACACACCCGTAGTATAAACCAGCCTTTAGCCTTGAAATCTTTGGTTGTTTAGTACATGGCCTCACATGTGAATGCTTAAAAGAGATGGATAAGGCTAAACCTTAAGAGGGTGTGAACGATGCTGAATGGGTGTAGAAAAAGAAGAGCTCTCCAGTAGGTGTACCAAAACATTCAAGGGCCATTTTCTCAGAAGTGAGGTTACATGTCTATCAACTTTCAAAGCAGAATTACTTTCCCATTGTTCCTCAACTGTAGTGTATGATATACCATTTTCTTGCTATGAGTCTCTACTTTTAACTAATGTAAAAAAACACAATTTCATATTTTGCGACATAAGACTGAATGGAGCCGGTGGGTCACAAATAGGCTTTGTTTTGGTGTGTGAAAAGGCTGTGACATTGCTAAATAACCCACAAGGATAGACCATTACATTCTCCATTTTGATAAAACAGTTTTATGACCTTTTTTATGAGTGCACCCCATAAAAGACATGTTTCACATCTGTAGCTTGTTATTGTCTGTTAATCATACCTGTGCTACAGTCTGAGGCTTCATGTGTAGAACATTAAGTGGGACATTTCTAATCAATGCAAAATGGAATTACAATTACGGAATTCAATTGGCTAAATGAGAAGGAGTAGGCTACAATGACCAACCAACAGGTAGGCTGTTGTTTAATAGGAATGGAGTTGGCTAAATGAGAAGGAGTAGGCTACAATGACCAACCAACAGGTAGGCTGTTGTTTAATAGGAATGGAGTTGGCTAAATGAGAAGGAGTAGGCTACAATGACCAACCAACAGGTAGGCTGTTGTTTAATAGGAATGGAGTTGGCTAAATGAGAAGGAGTAGGCTACAATGACCAACCAACAGGTAGGCTGTTGTTTAATAGGAATGGAGTTGGCTAAATGAGGAGTAGGCTACGATGACCAACCAACAGGTAGGCTGTTGTTTAATATGAATGGAGTTGTTGACTTGGACTGAAATTGGCGCCGGTACTCATTTTGGGATCTGGTATTGTTATATTTAGGTGCAGGAGCTCCACAATACTTTTGAACTAATATTCTATAAGAGGAACAGGAGCTCAAGCAGTAGAACATTTGAGGTTCTGGAACTCAGCCCTGGTGACCTCCTGCCCAAGACAAGATGGCTAATTTAGCTAGCTAGGTTCTTCACATGGATTTGATGCAGTCCAGACAGACACTACCAGATGGTATGATCGATAACCTATGGCAGTAACAAGATTGTCTAACAAGCCCGTGGCGGTTTGGCTACTTTGCCTCAGTGCCAAACACACCAGCTCCTGCACCTCCCTCGCCCCTCCCCCGCCCGTCCAAACAGGGCACAGCCAAACAAACTCTGTGGGACAGCACACCGGCTCTCTGCGTGAACAAGTCTCCATTAAAGTTTCAGATAAATATTCTTTCCTTAATAAAACACATACGTGAAAAAAATATAATGATATTATTTTAATTGTGAAATATTTGAAAATGCCCGTGCCTAACACACACACACACACACACACACACACACACACACACAGACAAACACACACACACACACAGACACACACATGTTTCCAGACAGTGTTTGGGTTAGAAAAGAAGTAGAGCACCATACACTCTCTCTCTCTCTCTCTCTCGCTGTTGCTGCTGTCGGTAGTGGCCTCAGGCTCAAAGAGAGAGAAAGAGAGAGAGAGAGATACTGCCCACAAAATGAGGTGGAAACTGAGTTGGACTTCCTAACCTCCTGCCAAATGTATGACCATATTAGAGACACATATTTCCATCAGATTACACAGACCCACAAAGAACTTGAAAACAAATCCAATATTGATAAACTCCCATATCTACTGGGTGAAATACCACAGTGTGCCATCACAGCAGCAATACTTGTGACCTGTTGCCACAAGAAAAGGGCAACCAGTGAAGAACAAACACCATTGTAAATACAACCCATATTTATGATTTATTTATTTTCCCTTTTGTACTTTAACTATCGGCACATCGTTACAACACTGTAATGATATGACAGTATGACATTTGAAATCTATTTTTTTTGTAGTGTAATGTTAACTGTTAATTTGTATTGTTTATTTATTATCTACTACACTTGCTTTGGCAATGTTAACATATGTTTCCCATGCCAATAAAGCCCTTAAATTGAATTGAATTGAGAGAGAGAGCAAGAGAGAGTCTACTGTTTGCTGATGATCTGGCACTTCTGTCCCCAACCAAGGAGGGCCTACAGCAGCACCTAGATCTTCTGCACAGATTCTGCCAGACCTGGGCCCTGACAGACCTGGGCCCTGACAGACCTGGGCCCTGACAGACGTGGGCCCTGACAGACCTGGGGCCCTGACAGACCTGGGGCCCTGACAGACCTGGGCCCTGACAGATCTGGGCCCTGACAGACCTGGGCCCTGACAGACGTGGGCCCTGACAGACCTGGGGCCCTGACAGACCTGGGCCCTGACAGATCTGGGCCCTGACAGACCTGGGCCCTGACAGACGTGGGCCCTGACAGACCTGGGGCCCTGACAGACCTGGGCCCTGACAGATCTGGGCCCTGACAGACCTGGGCCCTGACTGTCAGGGCCCAGATAATGGGGTTCCAAAAAAGGTCCAGTTGCCAGGACAACAAATACGAATTCTATCTAGACACCGTTGCCTTAGAGCACACAAAAAACTATACATACATCGGCCTAAACATCAGCGCCACAGGTAACTTCCACAAAGCTGTGAACAATCTGAGAGACAAGGCAAGAACGGCCTTCTATGCCATCAAAAGGAAGATAAAATTCGACATACCTTAGGATCTGGCTAAAAATACTTGAATCGGTTATAGAACCCATTGCCCTTTATGGTTGTGATGTCTGGGTTCCGCTCACAAACCAAGAATTCACAAAATGGGACAAACACCAAATTGAGACTGCATGCAGAATTTTGCAAAAATAATTATCAAAAGCCAGAAAAGAGCCATTAAATTCTACAACCAATTAAAAGGAAGTGATTCCCAAAACTTCCATAACAAAGCAATCACCTACAGAGATGAACTTGGAGAATAGTCTCCTAAGAAAGCTGGTCCTGGGGCTCTGTTCACAAACACAAACAGACCCCACAGAGTTCCAGGACAGCAACACAATTAGACCCAACCAAATCATGAGAAAACTAAAAGTAAATTATTTGACACATTAGAAAGAATTTACAAAAAAACTGTGCAAACTAGAAAGCTATTTGGCCCTAAACAGAGAGTACACAGTGGCAGAATAGCTGACCACTGTGACTGACCCAAACTTAAGGAAAGCTTTGACTATGTACAGAATAGCCTTGCTATTGAGAAAGGCCGCCGTAGGCAGACCTGGCTCTCAAGAGAAGACAGGCTATGTGCTCACTGCACACAAAATGAGGTGGAAACTGAGCTGCACATCCTACCCTCCTGTCCAACGTATGACCATATTAGAGACACATACGTACAGTGGGGGGGGGGAAGTAGTTGAACCTTTTGGAATTACCAGGATTTCTGCATAAATTGGTCATCAAATTTGATCGGATTTCATCTAAGTCACAACAGTAGACAAACAGTGTGCTTTAACTAATAACACACAACGTATTGTATTCTTCTTGTCTATATTGAAAACATAATTTAAACATTCACAGTGTAGGTTGGAAAAAGTATGTGAACCCCTAGACTAATGACTTCTCCAACAGCTAATTGGAGGCATGAGTCCGCTAACCTGGAGTCCAATCAATGAGACAAGAATGGAGATGTTGGTTAGGGCTGCCTTGCTCTATAAAAACACTCACAAAATTTGAGTTTGCTATTCAAGAAGTTTGCTATACAAGAAGCATTGCCTGATGTCAACCATGCCTCGAACAAAATATATTCCAGAAGACCTAAGATTAAGAATTGTTGACTTGCATAAAGCTGGAAAGGGTTATAACATATCTCTAAAGACACATTGTCGATAAATGGAGAAAGTTCAGCACTGTTGCTACTCTCCCTAGGAGTGGCCGTCCTGTAAAGATGACTACGAGAGCACAGCGCAAAATGCTCAATGAGGTTAAGAAGAATCCTAGAGTGTCAGCTAAAGACTTACAGAAATCTCTGGAACATGCTAACATCTCTGTTGACGAGTCTACGATATGTAAAACACTAAACAAGAATGGTGTTCATGGGAGGACACCATGGAAGAAGCCACTGTTGCCCCCCAAAAAAACATTGCTGCACGTCTGAAGTTCGCTAAAGTGCACCTTGATGTTCCACAGCGCTACTGGCAACATATTCTGTGGACAGATTAAACTACAGTTGAGTTGTTTGGAAGGAACACACGACACCTTGTGTGGAGAGAAAAAAGGCACAGCACACCAACATCAAACCCTCATCCCAACTGTAAAGTATGGTGGAGGGAGCATCATGGTTTGGGGCTGCTTTGCTGCCTCGGGGCCTGGACAGCTTGCTATCATCGACAGATAAATGAATTCCCAAGTTTATCAAGACATTTTGCCGGAGAATGTTAGGCTATCTCTCCGCCAATTGAAGCTCAACAGAAGTTGGGTGACGCAACAGGACAAAGACTCAAAACACAGAAGTAAATCAACAACAGAATGGCTTCAACAGAAGAAAATATGCCATCTGGTCAGAGTCCTGACCTCAACCTGATTTTTAAAAGTAGAAAAACAGATCCACACCACATTGGGTGAGGCGGTTTGCAGGAGAGTATTTTGAAGTTGAGGTTTAGAAAAATATAAAAAAGAGATGTGAAGAAAAAGATATAAAAAGATGATTACTTAGGACACGACAAGACAAAGACGTCTGACTGCTACGCCATCTTGGATTCCTGCCACTGTATTTCCCTCAGATTACACAGATCCACAAAGAATTTGAAAACAATCCTATTTTGATAAACTCCCATATCTACTGGGTGAAATACCACAGTGATAAACTCCCATATCTACTGGGTGAAATACCACAGTGATAAACTCCCATATCTACTGGGTGAAATACCACAGTGATAAACTCCCATATCTACTGGGTGAAATACCACAGTGATAAACTCCCATATCTACTGGGTGAAATACCACAGTGATAAACTCCCATATCTACTGGGTGAAATACCACAGTGATAAACTCCCATATCTACTGGGTGAAATACCACAGTGATAAACTCCCATATCTACTGGGTGAAATACCACAGTGATAAACTCCCATATCTACTGGGTGAAATACCACAGTGATAAACTCCCATATCTACTGGGTGAAATACCACAGTGATAAACTCCCATATCTACTGGGTGAAATACCACAGTGATAAACTCCCATATCTACTGGGTGAAATACCACAGTGATAAACTCCCATATCTACTGGGTGAAATACCACAGTGATAAACTCCCATATCTACTGGGTGAAATACCACAGTGTGACATCACAGCAGCAAGATTTGTGACCTGTTGCCACGAGAAAAGGTCAACCAGTGAAGAACAAACACCATTGTAAATACAACCTATATTTACGTGTATTTATTTTCCCTTTTGTACTTTAACTATGTGCACATCATTACAACACTGTATATAGACATGTATATAGACATAATATGACATCTGAAATGTCTTTATTGCTTTTGGAACTTTTGTGAGTGTAATGTTCACTTTTTGTTTATCTATTTCACTTACTTTTGCAATGTAAACATATACTTCCCATGCCAATAAATCCCCTTAAATTGAAATAGGGGCGGGCTAACTCACAGCTAACTCCACTTACCCTGAATGAAATGACTGATATGCGAGTCGAGGAACAATGAAATCAGATTCTCTCCTTCCTGCAAAGATTAAGTCATCATCCCCTTTATTTGGACAAAATTACTGAATAAATATTTAATTTAAAAAACGAATGTTAAAATATATCACATTACACGTGTAGTAATGAAGGAATGCATTTAAAATTTCACACACAGTAATGATATTTTATCAATATGAGTGGGAAGAAAGGTGGTTGTGGTTGTGCATTGATAAGCAAACCACAGTCGGCATTTACGACAAGCATTTACGACGCCACCTCTAAAAGCCTTTTTCACACCATAACCTGATTCATTTGCAAGATAACATTCTTTCATTTAGATTTTCGGCACAAATTAAAATGTGGCACTGACTCGCCCATGGATTGATGTTTCAGCATTATCTCAATGAAGAGTTCGGCACAGACAGAAGGGGAAACCCAGACGTCACAGGGGCTATAAAGCCCAGGTATCCCATTAGAATGTTTTCTCACCGGTCAGAGGAAGTGCAGTCGCGGGTGGTGGGAGAGAGGATACAACTCGATGAGACTGGCCTGACATTCTGCAACATTTATCATCTGATCACAAATACATTTTTCTGTTCCCAAAACTAAAATCTGTTACAAACACAGTGAACTAATTTTAATAGACTTTTCCAAAATTGTATAAGATTACGTGGTTTAAGGGTGCAAGGTCGGATTGAGTTTGCACACACGCAGACTTCACAGAGGAGGCGTTCCCTAATGAAAATATACAAATATATGCTACAACGAGCCAATAGGATCTCGCTATCCTGTGCTTGGCATTGCCCACCTCCTGCCCGCCCACCTCCTGCCCACTATGCTTCATTTGCTACCACTGTAAACAACACAAATTAACAATCTTGGGTTACTTATAAATATGTTTTGAGTTCAGCATCTCCCGCTTACAAGCAAAAACTCAAACAGGAAGTACCAATGATGCGCTCAATACGGAAGCGTTCCGATGAAGCGGTTGCTAAGCTACAGGACTGTTCCACTAGTACAGACTGGAATATGTTCCGGGATTCATCCAATTAACATTGAAGAGTTTACCACATCAGTCACCGTCTTCAATAATAAGTACATTGACGACGTCGTCCCCACACTGACCATATGTACATATCCCAACCAAAAGCCATGGATGACAGGCAACTAAGCTAAAGGCTATAGCTTCCGCTTTCAAGGAGCGGGATCAAAATCCGGACACTTATAAGAAATCCCGCTACGGCCTCCGACGAGCCATCGAACAGGCAAAGCGTCAACACGGAACTAAGATTGAATCCTACTACGCCGGCTTTGATGCTAGTCGGATGTGGCAGGGCTTGCAAACTATCATGATTACAAAGGAAAACCCTGGCCGCGAGCTGCCCAGTGACGCGAGCCTACCAGATGATCTAAATTCCTTCCATCAACGCTTCGAGGCAAGCAACACCAAATCATGCATGAGAGCCCCAGCAGTTCCGGACGACTGTGCGATCTTGCTCTCCTTAGCCGATGTGAGCAAGACCTTTATACAGGTTAACATTAACAAGTCCGCTGGGCCAGATGGATTACCAGGATGCATACTCAGAGCACACACTGACTAGCAGGCAAATGTCTTCACTAACATTTTCAACTTCTCCCTGACACAGTCTGTAGTAACTACATGTTTCAAGCAGACCACCATAGTCCCTGTGCCCAAGAACACCAAGGTAACCTGTCTAAATGACATTCGCCCCATAGCACTCACGTCTGTAGTCATGAAATGCTGGTCATGGCTCACATCAATACCATCATCCCAGACACCCTGGACCCACTGCAATTCACATACCACCCCAACAGATCCAAAGATGACACAATATCCAGTGCTCTCCACACTGCCCTTTCCCACCTGGATAAGAGAAACACCTATGTGAGAATGCTGTTCATTGACGACAGCTCAGCTTTCACCACCATAGTGCCTTCCATCACTAAGCTCCGGTTCCTGAGATTGAACACCTCCCTCTGCAGCTGGATCCAGGGCTACCTGATGGTCGGCCCCAGGTGGTGAGGTTAGGCAACAACACATCCGTCACACTGACCCTCAACACGTGGGAAGAACAGGGAATGCCTGCTCAGTCCCCTCCTGTACTCCCTGTTCACCCATGACAGTGTGGCCACGCACGACTCCCAACACCATTATTAAGTTTGTTGATGACGCGACGGTGGTGGGCCTGATCACCAACGACAATGAGACAGCCTATAGAGAGGAGGTCAGTGACCTGGCAGTGTGTTGCCAGGACAACAATCTCTCCCTCAATGTCAGCAAGACAAAGGAGCTGATCATGGCCTACAGGAAACGGCGGGGCGAGCACGCCCCCCCCGCCACCAACATTTATGGGGCTGTGGTGGAGTGGGTCGTGAGCTTCAAGTACCTCGGTGTCCGCATCACTAAGGAATTAACATGGTCCACACACACCAACAAAGTCTTGAAGAGGGCACGGCAATGCCTCTTCCATCTCAGAATGCTGAAAAGATTTGGAATGGGGCCTCAGATCCTCAAAATGTTCTACAGCTGCACCATTGAGAGCATCTTGATTGGCTGCATCACCGCTTGGTATGGCAACTGCTTGGCATCCGACCACAAGGCGCTACAGAGGGTGGTGCAGATGGCCCAGTACATCACTGGGGGCCGAGCTCCCTGCCATCCAGGATCTCTATACCAGACGGTGTCAGAGGGAGGCCCTAAACATTTTCAAAGACCACAGCCACCCAAGCCATAGATTGTTCACTCTGGAACCGCATGGCAAGCAGTGCCGGAGCACCAAGTGTGGGACCAAAAGGCTCCTGAACAGCTTCTATCCCAAAGCCATAAGACTGCTGAATATTTAATCAAATAGCTACCCTGACTATTTGCATCAACCTTTTTTTGGACTGACTCTCTTCCACTGAGTATTTGCACACTCACTGGACTCTACCCACACACTCACTGGACTCTACCCACACACTCACTGGACTCTACCCACACACTCACTGGACTCTACCCACACACTCACTGGACTCTACCCACACACTCACTGGACTCTACCCACACACTCACTGGACTCTACCCTCACACTCACTGGACTCTACCCTCACACTCACTGGACTCTACCCACACACTCACTGGACTCTACCCTCACACTCACTGGACTCTACCCTCACACTCACTGGACTCTACCCACACACTCACTGGACTCTACCCACACACTCACTGGACTCTACCCTCACACTCACTGGACTCTACCCTCACACTCACTGGACTCTACCCTCACACTCACTGGACTCTACCCACACACTCACTGGACTCTACCCACACACTCACTGGACTCTACCCTCACACTCACTGGACTCTACCCACACACTCACTGGACTCTACCCACACACTCACACATACATACACTGACACTCCAACACAAATACACACAAACATTACATACGCTCACACACACGAAACACATACACACATGTATATGGATGCCACACACAAACACACACACACACACTTTTACACACCTCACATATGCTGCTGCTGCTGCTACTCTGTTTATTATCTATCCTGATTACCTAGTCACTTTTACCCCTACCTAAATGTACATATTACCTCAACTACTAACACTGCTGCTACTCTTGTTTATTATCTATCCTGATTACCAAGTCACTTTTACCCCTACCTAAATGTACATATTACCTCAACTACTAACACTGCTGCTACTCTGTTTATTATCTATCCTGATTACCAAGTCACTTTTACCCCTACCTAAATGTACATATTACCTCAACTACTAACACTGCTGCTACTCTGTTTATTATCTATACTGGTTGCCTAGTCACTTTTACCCCTACCTAAATGTACATATTACCTCAACTACTAACAGTGCTGCTACTCTGTTTATTATCTATCCTGATTACCAAGTCACTTTTACCCCTACCTAAATGTACATATTACCTCAACTACTAACACTGCTGCTACTCTGTTTATTATCTATCCTGATTACCAAGTCACTTTTACCCCTACCTAGAGTGGTTGCTCCACTAAAAGTTTAGCGATTATGCAGTGGGACTTAGTACAATACCCTGTGGTTTAGTACAGTACTTCATTGCTCCAGCCGAGCGCAAGGGGGAGTTAGAGCACTGATTATGCTTTTGGGTCCTAAGGCGCTACTGTGTCTCTGTAGTACTGTAGACTACTCCTGACCAGTCACGTTGTACAGCGCCTTAGTGGCGCAACAGTCTAAGACACTGCATCACAGTGTAAGTTGTGTTGCTATAGAGGCTGATGTGCCGGCCTTGACTGGGAGACCCATGAGATTATTGCAGGTTTTTGTTTTCTCTCGCCCTAAAAACAGAAATAAATAATTCTAAATAACAAACTGGCTTTATTTACAAATTAGTAACATTGTCTCACCCCATGTTCAAGAATGGCATTTTTCTCATTTTATATTAATATAAAACAAAATCATCTCCAAAATATTGTTTTTTTTTTAAACCTAGGGATTATTATTATTAATTTAGAATGATATAAAAGCCCCTTGGATATTCTCACAGATATATTATTAACCCGGTTATTAGCAGAACAAAAAATATTGGTCATGGCACCCGAGTGACGCACAATGGGATTGCCTTGCTGTTCTCCAGCTGTATCTACTGAAATAGTGGTAGGTGTGCGAGGTTCAAAGCACGGGGGTAGGGGGCACGGGATGGGCCGCAGAGCCATGCACAGAAGACAGACCTAGCCCATGGGGAAGGGAGGAGGAGGAGGAAGGGGGAACCCCCACCCCGCCACACCGGGTAGCACAGAGCAACACTTTAAGGGGCATTGCATTAATAATGGCGCTGACTAGGGAAACATTCCCGTGGTTCTTAGTGCCAGTCTGCACGTTCAAACTAAAACAATGTCACTAATAATGGCGTGAAAAATGCCCCTTGGATATGAATTCAGAGGGCAGATATTATTAAATATTAAAGCATTACACCATTATGACCTCATTAAAGGCAACACTCAAAAGTTCTACTTAAATTCTAACTGGATTTAACGAAAAATGACATGAAAAGCACACATTTGTAAATCCCAAACTCTAAAATTAATTGGAAAGGTAAATACAAATTATTTGTGACATTGTTGTTACAATAAAGAATGTAAACAATATGTAAACAAGATGCTGTGTTTTTATTTACAGTAGTGATGGACAGCTGGTGGCATTTTGAAAACAGGTTTTCAAACACGTAGCCTGACATTTAATCCTAGTCAAAATTCCCTGTTTTAGGTCAGTTAGGATCACCACTTTATTTTAAGAATGTGATATGTCAGAATAATAGTAGAGAGAATCATTTATTTCAGCTTTATTTCTTTCATCACATTCACAGTGGGTCAGAAGTTTACATACACTCAATTAGTATTTGGTAGCATTGCCTTTAAATTGTTTAACTTGGGTCAAAAGTTCAGGGTGGCCTTCCACAAGCTTCCCACAATAAGTTGGGTGAATTTTGGCCCATTCCTTCTGACAGAGCTGGTGTAACTGAGTCAAGTTTGTAGGCCTCCTTGCTCGTACACGCTTTTTCAGTTCTGCCCACAAATGTTCTATAGGATTGAGGTCA
Organism: Oncorhynchus nerka; assembly: GCF_034236695.1. Classification (NCBI taxonomy): domain Eukaryota; kingdom Metazoa; phylum Chordata; class Actinopteri; order Salmoniformes; family Salmonidae; genus Oncorhynchus; species Oncorhynchus nerka. The sequence continues at coordinate 13,458,886 of NC_088402.1, forward strand.
GGGTTTTGTGATGGCCACTCCAATACCTTGACTTTCTTGTCCTTAAGCCATTTTGTCACAACTTTGGAAGTATGCTGTGGGTCATTGTCCATTTGGAAGATCCATTTGCGACCAAACTTTAACTTCCTGACTGATGTCTTGAGATGTTGCTTCAATATATTCACATCATTTTCTTGCCTCATGATTCCATCTATTTTGTGAAGTGCACCAGTCCCTCCTGCAGCAAAGCACCCCCACAACATGATGCTGCCACCCCCGAGCTTCACGGTTGGGATGGTGTTCTTCAGCATGCAAGCCTCCCCCTTTTTCCTCCAAACATAACGATGGTCATTATGGCCAAACAGTTCTCTTTTTCATCAGACCAGAGGACATTTCTCCAAAATGTACAATCTTTGTTCACATGTGCAGTTGCAAACCGTAGGCTTTTTTTATGGCGGTTTTTGGCTTCTTCCTTGCTGAGTGGCCTTTTAGGTTATGTCGATAAAGGACTCGTTTTGCTGTGGATATAGATACTTTTGTACTTGTTTCTTCCAGCATCTTCACAAGGTCCTTTGCTGTTGTTCTGGGATTGATTTGCACTTTTTGCACCAAAGTACGTTCATCTCTAGGAGACAGAACGCGTCTCCTTCCTGAGCGGTATGATGGCTGAGTGGTCTCATGGTGTTTATACTTGTGTACTATTGATTGTACAGATGAACGTGGTACCTTCAGGCATTTGGAAATTGTTCCCAAGGATGAACCAGACTAGTGGAGGTCTTCAATTTGTTTGCTGAGGTCTTGGCCTGATTTCTTTTGATTTTCCCATGATGTCAAGCAAAGAGGCACTGAGTTTGAAGGTAGGCCTTGAAATACATCCACAGGTACACCTCCAATTGACTCAAATAATGTAAATTTGCCAATCAGAAGCTTCTAAAGCCATGACATAATTTTCGGGAATTTTTCAAGCTGTTTAAAGGCACAGTCAACTTAGTGTATGTAAACTTCTGACCCACTGAAATTGTGATAGAGTGAAATAATCTGTCTGTAAACAATTGTTGGAAAAATTACTTGTGTCATACACAAAGTAGATGTCCTAACCGACTTGTCAAAACTATAGTTTGTTAACAAGAAATTTGTGGAGTGGTTGAAAAACTAGTTTTAATGACTCCACCTAAGTGTATGTAAACTTCCGACTTCAACTGTATATAGGGCAGGTAATCAAGGAGGTGATGGAGTCCAGATGAATGTCATTATGCGCCTAACGCTGGTGACAGGCGTGCGCCCTAATGAACAGCCTGGTGACCTAGAGGCCGGAGAGGGAGCACACGTAACATACCCGTTCCAGGGTTAGGACCATAACCACAAAGGACTGAAAATGAGCCGGAGCTGAGAGGATCACCAAAACTAAAGGTATTTTCGTTTCAGTGCATTTTCTTTAAAAAAAATGTATATAGTCTATCAATGTGTAGGCATACCGTGTAATAAAATGTATATAGTCTATCAATGTGTAGGCATACCGTGTAATAAAATGTATATAGCCTATCAATGTGTAGGCATACCGTGTAATAAAATGTATATAGCCTATCAATGTGTAGGCATACCGTGTAATAAAATGTATATAGCCTATCAATGTGTAGGCATACCGTGTAATAAAATGTATATAGCCTATCAATGTGTAGGCATACCGTGTAATAAAATGTATATAGCCTATCAATGTGTAGGCATACCGTGTAATAAAATGTATATAGCCTATCAATGTGTAGGCATACCGTGTAATAAAATGTATATAGCCTATCAATGTGTAGGCATACCGTGTAATAAAATGTATATAGCCTATCAATGTGTAGGCATACCGTGTAATAAAATGTATATAGCCTATCAATGTGTAGGCATACCGTGTAATAAAATGTATATAGCCTATCAATGTGTAGGCATACCGTGTAATAAAATGTATATAGCCTATCAATGTGTAGGCATACCGTGTAATAAAATGTATATAGCCTATCAATGTGTAGGCATACCGTGTAATAAAATGTATATAGCCTATCAATGTGTAGGCATACCGTGTAATAAAATGTATATAGCCTATCAATGTGTAGGCATACCGTGTAATAAAATGTATATAGCCTATCAATGTGTAGGCATACCGTGTAATAAAATGTATATAGCCTATCAATGTGTAGGCATACCGTGTAATAAAATGTATATAGCCTATCAATGTGTAGGCATACCGTGTAATAAAATGTATATAGCCTATCAATGTGTAGGCATACCGTGTAATAAAATGTATATAGCCTATCAATGTGTAGGCATACCGTGTAATAAAATGTATATAGCCTATCAATGTGTAGGCATACCGTGTAATAAAATGTATATAGCCTATCAATGTGTAGGCATACCGTGTAATAAAATGTATATAGCCTATCAATGTGTAGGCATACCGTGTAATAAAATGTATATAGCCTATCAATGTGTAGGCATACCGTGTAATAAAATGTATATAGCCTATCAATGTGTAGGCATACCGTGTAATAAAATGTATATAGCCTATCAATGTGTAGGCATACCGTGTAATAAAATGTATATAGCCTATCAATGTGTAGGCATACCGTGTAATAAAATGTATATAGCCTATCAATGTGTAGGCATACCGTGTAATAAAATGTATATAGCCTATCAATGTGTAGGCATACCGTGTAATAAAATGTATATAGCCTATCAATGTGTAGGCATACCGTGTAATAAAATGTATATAGCCTATCAATGTGTAGGCATACCGTGTAATAAAATGTATATAGCCTATCAATGTGTAGGCATACGTGTAATAAAATGTATATAGCCTATCAATGTGTAGGCATACCGTAATAAAATGTATATAGCCTATCAATGTGTAGGCATACCGTGTAATAAAATGTATATAGCCTATCAATGTGTAGGCATACCGTGTAATAAAATGTATATAGCCTATCAATGTGTAGGCATACCGTGTAATAAAATGTATATAGCCTATCAATGTGTAGGCATACCGTGTAATAAAATGTATATAGCCTATCAATGTGTAGGCATACCGTGTAATAAAATGTATATAGCCTATCAATGTGTAGGCATACCGTGTAATAAAATGTATATAGCCTATCAATGTGTAGGCATACCGTGTAATAAAATGTATATAGCCTATCAATGTGTAGGCATACCGTGTAATAAAATGTATATAGCCTATCAATGTGTAGGCATACCGTGTAATAAAATGTATATAGCCTATCAATGTGTAGGCATACCGTGTAATAAATGTATATAGCCTATCAATGTGTAGGCATACCGTGTAATAAAATGTATATAGCCTATCAATGTGTAGGCATACCGTGTAATAAAATGTATATAGCCTATCAATGTGTAGGCATACCGTGTAATAAAATGTATATAGCCTATCAATGTGTAGGCATACCGTGTAATAAAATGTATATAGCCTATCAATGTGTAGGCATACCGTGTAATAAAATGTATATAGCCTATCAATGTGTAGGCATACCGTGTAATAAAATGTATATAGCCTATCAATGTGTAGGCATACCGTGTAATAAAATGTATATAGCCTATCAATGTGTAGGCATACCGTGTAATAAAATGTATATAGCCTATCAATGTGTAGGCATACCGTGTAATAAAATGTATATAGCCTATCAATGTGTAGGCATACCGTGTAATAAAATGTATATAGCCTATCAATGTGTAGGCATACCGTGTAATAAAATGTATATAGCCTATCAATGTGTAGGCATACCGTGTAATAAAATGTATATAGCCTATCAATGTGTAGGCATACCGTGTAATAAAATGGATATAGCCTATCAATGTGTAGGCATACCGTGTAATAAAATGGATATAGCCTATCAATGTGTAGGCATACCGTGTAATAAAATGGATATAGCCTATCAATGTGTAGGCATACCGTGTAATAAAATGTATATAGCCTATCAATGTGTAGGCATACCGTGTAATAAAATGTATATAGCCTATCAATGTGTAGGCATACCGTGTAATAAAATGTATATAGCCTATCAATGTGTAGGCATACCGTGTAATAAAATGTATATAGCCTATCAATGTGTAGGCATACCGTGTAATAAAATGTATATAGCCTATCAATGTGTAGGCATACCGTGTAATAAAATGTATATAGCCTATCAATGTGTAGGCATACCGTGTAATAAAATGTATATAGCCTATCAATGTGTAGGCATACCGTGTAATAAAATGTATATAGCCTATCAATGTGTAGGCATACCGTGTAATAAAATGTATATAGCCTATCAATGTGTAGGCATACCGTGTAATAAAATGGATAATTAAATAAAGATTAAATAAAATAAAAATGTTTTAAGTGATTTTGTACTAAAAAAGTGAATGTGTTTTTGCAGAGTACACAACCATGCCAACAACCATCCGTGGGGATCAGTGGACAAAGGGCTGGACAACGGGCCGCACCGAAAAAACGCACGGTTGCCAAGTTTTGCTGGATTTAGTTTTGCTCGATTCTTAAAATGTGTATGCAGCATTTGTGTGTTGGAGTCACTTTTAATTCTTAATTTATTTACCGTTTCTATTAGGGTTGCACATTTTGGGAAATATTCAGAGGTGAACATTTTTCGTGGGAATTAACGGGAATATATGGGAATTAACAGGAATATATGGGAATTAACGGAAATATTTGCAAATTAATATAAATACCATTTAAATGTAGATGATTTTTGCATTGGATATAATTTCCATATCATATGAAGACAGAAACATAAACCTTTTGCCTTATCATAAGTAGACATAATTGCAAATGATGAAATCCTTCCAATAGAAATAAAAACAAACATTTAGTTACGAATTTAACTTTAATTAAATTAGTTGCCATGGGATGATTTCACTGAACAACGAAAGAAAGGGAATATTGAATGATCCCCAATGTTCCATCACATCTCCCAAAAACGTGTTCAACATGCATCTGTAAAATGATAGTCTAGAAACTAAAGCTTTGGTTGTCTTCCTCTCAGGCTTTCATGTCTTTACCCTGGAACTCCTAAATGTCCACCTCTTGAACATCAGACTCTGAGGCCTCATCTTCACTGTCACTCTCCAACCTTGTTGAGGATGGCTCATTGTCAGGCTCAAAAAGCCTCAAATTTGCCCAGATGGCCACCAAATTTTCAACCCTTGTATTGGTCGGCCTGTTGCGTGCTTTGGTGTGTTTGTGTGTTCCCAAACAAGGACCAGTTGCGCTCTGAGGTGGCTGATGTTGGTGGAATTTGGAGGATGATGTAGGCAACAGGGGAAAGAGCCTCAGATCCACAAAGTCCCTTCCACCAGGTGGCTGGTGAGATATGTTGGAACAACTGCCATATTGCATCTCCATCCCAAAGCCCTTGCTTGGAAGTGTACTTCGCCAGACTGCCAAGAACCTTGCCCTCATCCAGGCCAAAGTGGCGAGACATGGTATTGATGACACCATAGCCCTTGTTGATCTCTGCACCAGACAGGATGCTCTTGCCAGCATACTTGGGGTCCAACATGTACGCTGCGGCATGTATGGGCTTCAGGCAGAAGTCTTCACTCTTTTTGATGTATTTCAGAACTGCAGTTTCCTCTGCTTGGAGCAACAGTGAAGTGGGCAGGGCAGTACAGATTTCTTCTCTTACATCTGCAAGCAGAGTCTGAACATCAGACAGGATGGCATTGTCTCCCTCATTACGTGCAATGGCTACTGCTATAGGTTTCAGGAGTTTCAGGCTGCTTACCACTCTCTCCCAAAATATTATCCAGGAGGATCCTCTTGATGGGGCTGTCCATATCGGCAGACTGTGACATGGCCATTTCTTGGAGAGGTTCTTCTCCTCCAGAAGACTGTCAAACATGATGACAACACCATCCCAACGGGTGATGCTGGGCAGCTTCAATGTCTTAATCTTCTCACTTTGCTTGGTGCGGTAGATTGCTGCTATATCTTGATGAACAAATTGTTACTGACTGGAAAATACTCTTTCAAACACACATGGTCACGTTGTACAGCGCCATTATGGTTATTAGCAGGTAGCTGGACAATAGACTTGCCTAGAAGGAGAGTAGAGGGAGAATTCTATCGTCAAATGTATTTCTTAGTTAGGTTGGCTGTATCACAACCGGCCGTGATTGGTTGAAATTTCAGTTTAATCCACCAGAAAAGACAAAACAAATAATACAACAAAAAAGTATTATTATTATTATGTATCACATCCGACCGTGATTGGGAGTCCCACAGGGCGGCGCACAATTGGCCCAGCATTCCTCTCCCTCTAAAAACAGAAATAAATGTTTTGGCCTTTACAAATATTATTTTGGCCTTCATTCAGATTACAATCACTCACTTTCGTTTTTTTTAAACGAAATAACCTCCAAAATATTGTTATATATTATCAAGATGATGGCGCAGTCATATAGCCAGCACCTACATAAAGCTGAGTGACTCGCTCATTCATGGCTTTGGATCAAAATAAATAATTACCAACATTATTTTTTTAAAATAGTTTTTAATAAAGAAATGTTTTGGTTATCCTGACCTGGACACCACGTACAGTATTATAATAGCCCATTATGGGCTATTAGCAGGACAATATACCTTTACCAACGCCTCTCTGTATTTTGATACTTTGTGGGTGGGGCCTCCCGAGTGGCGCAGTGCAAAATGCGTTGCTACAGATGCAGGTTCAATACCCGTGCCGGCCGCCACCGGGAGACCCATGAGGCGGCTTTTGGTTTTAATTTAGAATCCTCCAATCCTCTAGATGTATTATTGGTGGAGAGTCACGTCATATTTTTCGTTATACTGTAGTAGAGGTCGACTGATTAATCGGAATGGCCGATTTTTTAAAATGTTTTTTTTTGTGTGTTTTTGTTTGTTTTATACCTTTATTTAACTAGGCAAGTCAGTTAAGAACACATTCTTATTTTCAATGACGGCTTAGGAACGGTGGGTTAACTACCTTGTTCAGGGGCAGAACGACAGATTTTGACCTTGTCAGCTCTGGGGATCCAATCTTGCAACCTTACAGTTAACTAGTCCAACGCTCTAACCACCTGCCTCTCGTTGCACTCCACGAGGAGACTGCCTGTTACGCGAATGCAGTAGAAGCCAAGGTAAGTTGCTAGCTAGCATTAAACTTATCTTATAAAAAACAATCAATCAATCAATCATAATCAATAGTTAACTACACATGGTTGATGATATTACTAGTTTATCTAACGTGTCCTGCATATACTCGATGCAACGCAGGGGGATGATTAAACAAAAGCGCATTTGCGAAAAAAGCACAATCTTTGCACGACTGTACCTAACCATAAACACCAATGCCTTTCTTAAAATCAATACACAGAAGTATATATTTTTAAAATTGCATATTTAGCTAAAAGAAATCCAGGTTAGCAGGCAATATTAACCAGGTGAAATTGTGTCACTTCTCTTGCATTCATTGCACGCAGAGTCAGGGTATATGCAACAGTTTGGGCAGCCTGGCTCATTGCGAACTAATTTGCCACAATTTTACGAAATTATGACATAACATTGAAGGTTGTACAATGTAACAGGAATATTTAGACTTAGGGATGCCACCCGTTAGATGAAATACCAAACGGTTCCGTATTTCACTGAAATAATAAATGTTTTGTTTTCGAAATGATAGTTTACGGATTCGACCATATTAATGACCAAAGGCATGTATTTCTGTGTGTTATTATGTTATAATTAAGTCTATGATTTGATATTTGATAGAGCAGTCTGACTGAGCGGTGGTAGGCAGCAGCAGGCTCGTAAGCATTCATTCAAACAGCACTTTCGTGCGTTTTGCCAGCAGCTCTTCGCAATGCTTCAAGCATTGAGCTGTTTATGACTTCAAGCCTATCAACTCCAGAGATTAGGCTGGTGTAACCGATGTGAAATGGCTAGCTAGTTAGCGGGGTGCGCGCTAATAGCGTTTCAAACGTCACTCGCTTTGAGACTTGGAGTAGTTGTTCCCCTTACCCTGCAAGGGCCGCGGATTTTGTGGAGCGATGGGTAACGATGGTGGCCGTCGATGTGTTCCTGGTTCGAGCCCAGGTAGGGGCGAGGAGAGGGACGGAAGCTATACTGTTACACTGGCAATACTAAAGTGCCTATAAGAACATCCAATAGTCAAAGGTATATCAAATACAAATGGTATAGAGAGAAATAGTCCTATAAATACTATATTAACTACAACCTAAAACCTCTTACCTTGGAATATTGAAGTCTCATGTTAAAAGGAACCACCAGCTTTCATATGTTCTCATGTTCTGAGCAAGGAACTTAAACGTTAGCTTTCTTACATGGCACATATTGCACTTTTACTTTCTTCTCCAACACTTTGTTTTTGCATTATTTAAACCAAATTGAACATGTTTCATTATTTATTTACAACTAAATAGATTTGTTATTTCTGTATTATATTAAGTTAAAATAAAAGTGTTTGACACTTTTAATGACAATTCAGTATTGTTGTAATTGTCATTATTACAAATATATACATATAAAAATCGGCCGATTAATCGGTATCGACGTTGAAAAATCGGTCGACCTCTAACTTTTACCCCTACCTACATGTACATATAACCTCCACCACCTCGTACCCCCCCACATTGACTCAGTACCGGTACCCCTGCACATTGACTCATTACCGGTACCCCTGCACATTGACTCAGTACCGGTACCCCTGCACATTGACTCATTACCGGTACCCCTGCACATTGACTCAGTACCGGTACCCCTGCACATTGACTCATTACCGGTACCCCTGCACATTGACTCAGTACCGGTACCCCTGCACATTGACTCAGTATCGGTACCCCTGCACATTGACTCAGTACCGGTACCCCTGCACATTGACTCAGTACCGGTACCCCTGCACATTGACTCAGTACCGGTACCCCTGCACATTGACTCAGTACCGGTACCCCTGCACATTGACTCAGTACCGGTACCCCTGCACATTGACTCAGTATCGGTACCCCTGCACATTGACTCAGTATCGGTACCCCTGCACATTGACTCAGTATCGGTACCCCTGCACATTGACTCATTACCGGTACCCCTGCACATTGACTCAGTACCGGTACCCCTGCACATTGACTCAGTATCGGTACCCCTGCACATTGACTCAGTATCGGTACCCCTGCACATTGACTCATTACCGGTACCCCTGGACATTGACTCATTACCGGTACCCCTGCACATTGACTCATTACCGGTACCCCTGCACATTGACTCAGTATCGGTACCCCTGCACATTGACTCAGTACCGGTACCCCTGCACATTGACTCAGTACCGGTACCCCTGCACATTGACTCAGTACCGGTACCCCTGCACATTGACTCAGTACCGGTACCCCTGCACATTGACTCAGTACCGGTACCCCTGCACATTGACTCAGTACCGGTACCCCTGCACATTGACTCAGTACCGGTACCCCTGCACATTGACTCAGTACCGGTACCCCTGCACATTGACTCAGTACCGGTACCCCTGCACATTGACTCAGTACCGGTACCCCTGCACATTGACTCAGTACCGGTACCCCTGCACATTGACTCAGTACCGGTACCCCTGCACATTGACTCAGTACCGGTACTCTACTGTAAATAGCCTCGTTATTTATTGTGTTACTATTTTCTATTTTGATTTGCTAATGTTCTTACTTTTTAACTCTGTACTGTTGGGAAAGGGCTCGTAAGTAAGCATTTCACTGTGAACTCTACACATAATGTGGCGCATGTGACCAATCAAATTTGATGAGATTTTTTGTATTTGACACACCCACTTGCATGGCCCAGCCATGGCCCTTTAGTACAAAAACTAATTTGAGTCGACACACTTCTACTGCTATCTTTTTACGACAGCTACTGTCTGACAATACCTCAGTTAAAACACGCATGATGAAGCTTGTGTTATAGTACTATTCATTAGATTCCCGAACATGTCAGGACACACCAGATCTCTTGTTTAGTCGCTTTTGTAGCCTTTCCTACTCACCCTGCATTCACACCTTGAACAGACACTCAGCTCTGTACTGCTTTGTGGGTTAGGTGTGTATATTTGTAGGTTAGGTGGGTGTGTGTGTGTGTGTGTGTGTGTGTGTGTGTGTGTGTGTGTGTGTGTGTGTGTGTGTCCGTCCTTCCCTCCCCCAGGGGGAGTCCTAGCAGAGGTACTATACCTTCATGCCTCAACACAGTAAACAAACACACATCATTATACACCAACCTACACACACTTGAGGAGAGTTGAGAAGACACTGTTAGTATTACTGTCATTGTCAGTTAACATATTGTAACCCAGGGTCATTACAATATCAACTGTTGAGAACAAGGGCCCATTAGAGTACATGAATGGGCAAGTAACATAATTAACTGAATCAAGTCTGGACCAAGACAGCTCTGTGTGTGTGTGTGCGTGTGTGTGCGTGTGTGCGTGTGTGTGTGTGTGTGTGTGTGTGTGTGGGTCTGGCAGCTTAAAACACATTATGGATGTACAACAGCCGGTGGCGGGAGCCTGAAACGAACACACACACTCACGCACACACACACACACACACTGCCTGCCGTTGCTACAGTTTGTTCGTGTGAAACAACAGCACATCCAGGTGAATCGTGACAATGAGGTGACAGAGAGAGAGGGGGTCAGAGAGGTAACGCGACTAACGCTTAACGACCAACCACAACACACACACACGGAAGAAAAATGTTTCTATATGTATATGGCGGTACTCACGCTTTTCTTCCGTAGGTGCAGTCCATGTTTCAACAGTCCTGGTAAATCCCGGATCTTCTGCCTGAGCTGAACCTGGTCTCGAGCTCCGGTGTTCCGGTTATTCCACCGCCAGCCGCTGACCATACCGTCTTCCCCACCAGGCTCCGAGTCCTCCATGTCTGTCTCTCGCTGTCTCTCCAACTCCCGCTCCTCTTCTCTCCTCTCACACGCAGACACACCAGTTACGGATCATTGTCGTCTCTCTCTCTCTCCGCCTAGAACTCTCATTCACACACCGATCTGCGTCTGTTCAGCAACGAACAAACCGCGCGCCTTAATGACCTATAGCCGCAGCAGCACGCGACGCTTCTCAACCCACGTCCTCCTCCTCCTCCTCTTCCCTTGTACTATGAGTGTGTGACTGACTGTGTGTTTGTGTGGGAGGGACTCGCAGAGGAATATCATTGCATAATATCCACTAGTCAGTCTGTCAGCAGTCAGACATAGAGGAGTCATAACACCTTGCTAAACATGTAATACATTGTATGTACATTATCCCCGTTTTTTAATTCTAATTAGATACATTGATAATAATAACACATTTAAGCTACATATCAATGTTGACAAATGAGGGCCAAGCATATAATTGTTGTATTAAAGAGTATTTTCTGTGGCATTCAGAAACAAAATGGTGGAAAGGACAGACTGGAGGCTAGACCAACCTGCATGTGGCTCCAATTTCCATATGTAAACAAAGGGCCATTAGGTTACACCATCAGGGTGTGTGTGTGAATGTGTGCATTTTTCTAAACTGAAGTCACCTGACAGTGTCACGAATCTATGAAATGTACATTCCACACACAGGTCTCTGTCTCATTCTCTCTCATTCTCTCTCGTTCGCTCTCTCTCTCTCTCTCTCTCTCTCTCTCTCTCTCTCTCTCACACACACACATATATACAGGGGGTCTAAGTGAATGGGCTGAAGTCAGTAAGTGTGTTGTATAATTGAGATGTCATGTCTGTTATCCAGAGTCTTAATCTCACATAATTGGCCCCTTTCATCCACTCAGATTACACTACACACACACACACACACACACACACACACACACACACACACACACACACAGTCTTGTACAGCTAACCTTGTTAGGACACAATTCAGTCCCATTCAAATCCTATTTTCCCTAACCCCTAATGCTAAACCCTAACCTGTCCCCTTACCCTTAACCTAACGATAATCCTAACCCTAAACCTACCCCTAACCCTTAACATAATTCTAAACCTAACCCCCCTAGAAACAGCATTTGATCTCATGACTAACAAAATGTTCCCAGTTGGTCAAATTTTTACACATACACACACAGCCCATGTCTGGTTTATGTAAGTGTATTTGAGTGTTTCACCCTCCAAACTCTGTGTCTCTAAAAGATGTCAGAGTGCACCCTGGGTAGTGGCTGGTTTAGGTCTCACGACAACTGTGCACTAGGTGCACAAAAGCTGCATCCTGATTCATCACACATCTCCCAAAGTATACACTAGCACACTCCCTGTCATGGATTGAACCTCTACGGGATCGGTGTCCCTAAACCGGGACGGTTGTTGGATCGGTGTCCCTAAACCGGGACGGTTGTTGGATCGGTGTCCCTAAACCGGGACGGTTGTTGGATCGGTGTCCCTAAACCGGGACGGTTGTTGGATCGGTGTCCCTAAACCGGGACGGTTGTTGGATCGGTGTCCCTAAACCGGGACGGTTGTTGGATCGGTGTCCCTAAACCGGGACGGTTGTTGGATCGGTGTCCCTAAACCGGGACGGTTGTTGGATCGGTGTCCCTAAACCGGGACGGTTGTTGGATCGGTGTCCCTAAACCGTGACGGTTGTTGGATCGGTGTCCCTAAACCGGGACGGTTGTTGGATCGGTGTCCCTAAACCGGGACGGGTGTTGGATCGGTGTCCCTAAACCGGGACGGTTGTTGGATCGGTGTCCCTAAACCAGGACGGTTGTTGGATCGGTGTCCCTAAACCGGGACAGTTGTTGCTAACGCACGCTAATGTGACTAGAATGACGTCGTAAACAACAGCCAACTTTCCGGGACATAGAAATCTCTTATATGGGCAGAAAACTTAAATTCTTGTTAATCTAACTGCAGTGTCCATTTAACAGTAGCTATTACAGTGAAAAAATACCATGCTATTGTTTGAGTAAGAGTGCTCAATAACATAACACTTTTATCACGGCAACTGGTTTGATACATTCACCTCTGAAGGTAAATAATGTACGTACATCCAGGAATCTTGCTCTGATTTGTCATCCTGAGGGTCCCAGAGATAAAATGTAGCATAGTTGTGTTTGATAAAAATCTATATTTATGTTCAAATGTAGGAACTAGGATGTACAGTTTGACCCCCCTGCTGTCTCTGGCTCCACACCCACGCCGCCATCTAAATGTGCAAATATATTTTACCATAGCATGTTTGTATGTTCTCTATAGTTATGTACTTGACAATGTATCAATTGACCATATTGGCACATTTGGGCAAACTCCTGGCAGACTTGATACAAAATATTGTGTAGTAATGTAATTCTTCACTGGATCAGTCTGAAACTTTTGCGCACACACTGCTGCCATCTGGTGGCCGAAATTACACTTAGACTCCTATCTGAAAGTATGGCCTTTCTCTTGCATTTCAAAGATCTTTTACCAGATCTAGTGTGTTATATTCTCCCACATTAATTTCACCTCACATTTCCACAAACTTCCAAGTGTTTCCTTTCAAATGGTATGAAGAATATGCAAATCCTTGCTTTAGGTCCTGAGCTACAGGAAGTTAGATTTGGGTATGACATTTTAGGAGAAAATTGGGAAAAAAAGTGTACGATCATTAAGTTAAAAGCATTCGATTGGTGTAAGCATTGGTTAGAGGGCGTTTCCACTATTGTTAAACCCATGACTGATTTATATTTGGATCCCCATTAGCCGACGCCAATGGCCAATGGCACTCCCATTGGCACTCCCACTGACAATACTGCCAGGCTCCCTCAAGCAGTGGAAGAGAGCAACATCTCTGTCTCTACAATACTGTCAGTCTCCCTCAAGCAGTGGCAGAGAGCAACATCTCTGTCTCTACAATACTGTCAGTCTCCCTCAAGCAGTGGAAGAGAGCAACATCTCTGTCTCTACAATACTGTCAGTCTCCCTCAAGCAGTGGCAGAGAGCAACATCTCTGTCTCTACAATACTGTCAGTCTCCCTCAAGCAGTGGAAGATAGCAACATCTCTGTCTCTACAATACTGTCAGTCTCCCTCAAGCAGTGGCAGAGAGCAACATCTCTGTCTCTACAATACTGTCAGTCTCCCTCAAGCAGTGGCAGAGAGCAACATCTCTGTCTCTACAATACTGTCAGTCTCCCTCAAGCAGTGGCAGAGAGCAACATCTCTGTCTCTACAATACTGCCAGTCTCCCTCAAGCAGTGGAAGAGAGCAACATCTCTGTCTCTACAATACTGTCAGTCTCCCTCAAGCAGTGGAAGATAGCAACATCTCTGTCTCTACAATACTGTCAGGCTCCCTCAAGCAATGGCAGAGAGCAACATCTCTGTCTCTACAATACTGCCAGTCTCCCTCAAGCAGTGGCAGAGAGCAACATCTCTGTCTCTACAATACTGTCAGTCTCCCTCAAGCAGTGGCAGATAGCAACATCTCTGTCTCTACAATACTGTCAGGCTCCCTCAAGCAGTGGAAGAGAGCAACATCTCTGTCTCTACAATACTGTCAGTCTCCCTCAAGCAGTGGAAGAGAGCAACATCTCTGTCTCTACAATACTGTCAGTCTCCCTCAAGCAGTGGCAGATAGCAACATCTCTGTCTCTACAATACTGTCAGTCTCCCTCAAGCAGTGGCAGATAGCAACATCTCTGTCTCTACAATACTGTCAGTCTCCCTCAAGCAGTGGCAGAGAGCAACATCTCTGTCTCTACAATACTGTCAGTCTCCCTCAAGCAGTGGAAGAGAGCAACATCTCTGTCTCTACAATACTGTCAGTCTCCCTCAAGCAGTGGCAGAGAGCAACATCTCTGTCTCTACAATACTGTCAGTCTCCCTCAAGCAGTGGCAGATAGCAACATCTCTGTCTCTACAATACTGTCAGGCTCCCTCAAGCAGTGGAAGAGAGCAACATCTCTGTCTCTACAATACTGTCAGTCTCCCTCAAGCAGTGGCAGAGGCCCTGTCTGCCTCTGACTCTCTGCCTGTCCCTGCACTGGGGGACCCTCCAGTAGCATCGAACCCACCTGCTGCTACCTCCGACGACCGGTCTCTAGTCCTATCCTGTTATCAGCACCTCACAACCCTGAGCTGCACTCTACACCCCATCCCCCACAACCAGAGCCTGATCGTTTGGGAGGAGAGTGAGAGGGAAAGAGACTAGAGGAAAAAACACACACACACACACACACACACACACACACACACGCGCACACACACACACACACACACACACACACACACACACACACGCACACGCGCACACGTGCACACACGCACGCACACACACACACACACACACACCATCCTCTCTTGGGGTCAGTTCTGCTGTTGGGGGGGGTGCAGAGCTGCAGTCTCTCTCTTTGACCAGCAGATGTCCCTCCCCCACTGGGTTGGTCAAAGTCATGTATGGTTATTTTCCCGTCCTAGTAAAATGATTAAATGCTTCATCTCTAGCAGTTGTCATAAAGACTTTCAGAGTAGCTGCTGATATTGTATTTATTGTGATCTAAAAGGCAAAACTGATCCTTGATCAGCACTCTTACTCTGAAACGACACCACGATTGTAGGCCTGATAACCAACAATGACGGGTCAGCCAATAGGGAGGAGGTAAGTGAACAGGCATTGTGGTGTCTTGACAACAACATCTGCATCAACGTCAGCAAAACAAAGGAGTTGATTGTTGACTTCAGGAAGCAGAGGAGGGAACACTCCCTGATCCACATCACCGGGACTGCAGTAGAGAGAGTCAGTTCCTCAGCGTCCACATCACCGAAGACTTGACATGGACCAACAACCCCACCACTCTTGTCAAGAGGACGCCACAGCGTGTCTACTTCATAAGACGGCTGAAGAAATTCGGCATGCCGCCCCGGGTCCTCTCCAAATACTACCGCTGCTCTATAGCGAGCGTCCTGACCGGTTGCATCGAGGCCTGGTACAGGAATTGCTCCACGCACGACCGCATGGCCCTCCAGTGCGTACTGAAGACGGTCCAGTACATCACTGGGACCGTGCGCCCACCCGTCCAGGACATCTACTCGAAACGGTGCCTGAGGAAGGACCTGCAGCATCATCAAGGGCCACACACCCCGACTACTACTGCACTACTACTATTAGACTACTACTGCACTACTACTACTACTACACTATTACTACTGCTGCACTACTACTACTACTACTACTACACTATTACTACTACTGCACTACTACTATTAGACTACTGCTGCACTACTACTACTACTACTACTACTACTGCACTAATACTACTACTACTACTACTGCACTACTACCACTACTACTACTACTACTACTACTACAACACTATTACTACTACTATTAGACTACCGCTGCACTACTACTACTACTATTACTACTACCACTACACCATTACTACTATTACTACTACTACTACACTATTACTACTACTACTACTACTACTACTACACCATTACTACTATTACTACTACTACTACTACTACTACTACTACTACTACTACTACTACACTATTACTACTACTATTACTTCTACTGCACTACTACTACTGCACTACTACACTACTACTACTGCACTACTACACTACTACTACTGCACTACTACTGCACAACTACTACTACTACTACTACACCATTACTACTACTACTACTATTACTACTTCTACTACTACTACACTATTACTAATACTACTACTACTACTACTACTACACTATTACTACTACTGCACTACTACTACTACTACTACTACACTAATACTACTATTACTTCTACTGCACTACTACTACTGCACTACTACACTACTACTACTGCACAACAACAACTACTACTACTACTACTACTACACCACTACTACTACTACTACTGCACTACTACTATTACTACTACTGCACTACTACTACTGCACTACTACTACTACTACTGCACTACTACTATTAGACTACTACTACTACTACTACACTATTACTACAACTGCACTACTACTATTACTACTACTGCACTACTACTACTACTACTACTACTACTACTACTACTGCACTACTACTACTACTACAGCACTACTACTAGTAGACTACTACTGCACTAATCCTACTGCTGCTACCACTACTACTACTACTACTACTACTGCACTACTACTACTACTACAGCACTACTACTATTAGACTACTACTGCTCTACTGCTACTACTTCTACTGCACTATTACTACTACTGTACTTCTACTATTAGACTACTACTGCACTACTACTATTAGACTACTACTGCACTACTACTATTAGACTACTACTGCACTACTACTATTAGACTACTACTGCTGCCATCTACTGCTACTACTTCTACTGCACTATTACTACTACTGCACTATTACTACTACTTCTACTGCACTATTACTACTACTGCACTATTACTACTACTGCACTATTACTTCTACTGCACTATTACTACTACTGCACTATTACTACTACTTCTACTGCACTATTACTACTACTGTACTACTACTATTACTACTACTGCACTATTACTACTACTTCTACACGACTACTACTACACTACTACTATTATTCTACTACTGCACTACTACTACTGCACTACTACTGCTACACTACTACTACTACACTACTACTACTACACTACTACAACACTACTACTACTACTACACTACTACTATACCCCACACTACAGTACTACTACTACCACACTACTACACTACTACACTACTACTACTACTACTACTACTACTACTACTACTACTACTACTACTACTACTACTACTACTACTACTACTACTACTACTAGTTTACTATAGTACTATTATTAGGGTTAAGGGAAGTGTTCTAGTGCATAGGGGCTAAGGGAAGTGCTCTAGTGCATAGGGGATAAGGGAAGTGTTCTAGTGCATAGGGGATAAGGGAAGTGTTCTAGTGCATAGGGGAAGTGTTCTAGTGCATAGGGGCTAAGGGAAGTGCTCTAGTGCATAGGGGATAAGGGAAGTGTTCTAGTGCATAGGGGATAAGGGAAGTGTTCTAGTGCATAGGGGATAAGGGAAGTGTTCTAGTGCATAGGGAAGTGTTTATTTATTTTTATTTTTATTTTACCTTTATTTAACCAGGCAAGTCAGTTAAGAACAAATTCTTATTTTCAATGACGGCCTGGGAACAGTGGGTTAACTGCCTGTTCAGGGGCAGAACGACAGTGTCAGCTCGGGGGTTTGAACTTGCAACCTTGCGGTTACTAGTCCAACGCTCTAACCACTAGGCTACCCTGCCGCCCGTTCTAGTGCATAGGGGCTAAGGGAAGTGTTCTAGTGCATAGGGGCTAAGGGAAGTGTTCTAGTGCATAGGGGCTAAGGGAAGTGTTCTAGTGCATAGGGGCCAAGGGAAGTGCCCTAGTGCATAGGGGCTAAGGGAAGTGCCCTAGTGCATAGGGGATAAGGGAAGTGCCCTAGGGCATAGGAGATAAGGGAAGTGCCCTAGTGCATAGGGGCTAAGGGAAGTGCCCTAATGCGTAGGGGCTAATGGAAGTGCCCTAGTGCATAGGGGATAAGGGAAGTGTTTATTACATTGAGTTTGTTTCTGGATGGAGTCTACATCCACCCTCTGATCTCTGCAGACACAGTCAGGGATTAAACTACTGAGCACAGAACCTCTGAGTTGTGCAATGTCAGTCAGGAGGTGAATATCACAGGTTGACACATATCATTTTCAACAGAGTCATGAATGGATACAGCAACAGAGAGGGGTGTGGGGGAGAGAGAGTGACAGAGAAAAGAACACCCATTGAGAAAGAGAGATACTGTATATTATCCAAAATAAAGTCAGAGATGATTTCATTTAGTGCTTGATGCAGGCTTTTGTTAGGTCATGGACTCTACAAGGTTTCGTAAGCATTCCACAGGGATGACTCCAATGCTTCCCATAGTTGTGTCAAGTTGGCTGGATGTCCTTTGGGTGGTGGACCATTCTTGACACATACGGGAAACTGTTGAGCATGGAAAACCCAGCAGCGTTGCAGTTATTGACACAGACCGGTGCGCCTGGCACCTACTACCATACCCCGTTCAAAGGCACTTAAATATTTTGTCTTGTCCACTCACCCTCTAAACGGCACACATAAAGAATCCATGTCTCAATTGTCTCAAGGTTTTAAAATCCTTCTTTAACCTGTCTCCTCCCCTTCATCTACATTACACTGATTGAAGTGGATCATAGTTTTCACCTGGATTCACCTGGTCAGTGTCACGTTCTGACCTTAGTTCCTTTGTTTTGTCTTTGTTTTAGTATGGTCAGGGCGTGAGTTGGGGTGGGCAGTCTATGTTTGTTTTTCTATGTTGGTTTCTGTGTTCGGCCTGGTATGGTTCTCAATCAGAGGCAGGTGTCGCTAGTTGTCTCTGATTGAGAATCATACTCAGGTAAACCTTTTTCCACCTGTGTTTCGTGGGTGTTTATTTTCTGTTCTGTGTTTTGTTGCACCGTTCAGGACTGTTCGTTTGTCGTGTATTGTTTTTGTTTCAGTATTCATTCTTTATTAAATTACAATGAATACTTACCACACTGCACCTTGGTCCTCTCTTTCTCCCGACGACAGCCGTTACAGTCAGTCTATGTCATGGAATGAGCAACAGGACTAACCACAGCGTTCAACACCATAGTGCCTTCCATGGTGCCCCCGTGTTGAGGGTCAGTGTGGTGGATGTGTTGTTGCTTACCCTCACCACCGTCAGGAGGTTCAGGATCCAGGTGCAGAGGGAGATGTTCAGTCCCAAGATCCTTAGCTTAATGATGAGCTTGGAGGGCACTATGGTGTTGAACACTGTGGTTAGTCCTGTTGTTCTAAGTTTGTTATCTGTCAGTAGTGTTAGTGTCTACTTGAGGGGCTGAATCACGAGGTTAAGTGAAAACCTTACACACACACACACACACACACACACACACACACACACACACACACACACACACACACACACACACACACACATGCACACACACACGCACGCACAAATAAAACGCACACATACACACATAGCCCCTGTGACATGTCCCTCTCTTCCTCAGAGTTCCATGGAGCAGACGTAGACAGAGGGGAGGAAGAAGTGTGTCAACCTGTGATAACCACCTCCTGACTGACATTGCACAACTCAGAGGTTCTGTGCTCAGTAGTTTAACCCCTGACTGTGTCTGCAGAGATCAGAGGGTGGATGTAGGCTGGGTGTAGATTTCAGCGCGCACACGGGTGCACACCAGTAACATTTATAAACTCTGGATCGCTGACACTATGTCTTGGCCAATAAGAGCCTTTGAAGCCACCAGGCCTCCATTACCATACTCCACCAGGGCTTGACTTGGGCAGGAGGTCACCAGGGCTTGACTTGGGCAGGAGGTCACCAGGGCTTGACTTGGGCAGGAGGTCACCAGGGCTTGACTTGGGCAGGAGGTCACCAGGGCTTGACTTGGGCAGGAGGTCACCAGGGCTTGACTTGGGCAGGAGTTCACCAGGGCTTGACTTGGGGCAGGAGGTCACCAGGGCTTGACTTGGGCAGGAGGTCACCAGGGTTTGACTTGGGGCAGGAGGTCACCAGGGCTTGACTTGGGCAGGAGGTCACCAGGGCTTGACTTGGGCAGGAGGTCACCAGGGCTTGACTTGGGCAGGAGGTCACCAGGGCTTGACTTGGGCAGGAGGTCACCAGGGCTTGACTTGGGCAGGAGGTAACCAGGGCTTGACTTGGGCAGGAGGTCACCAGGGCTTGACTTGGGCAGGAGGTCACCAGGGCTTGACTTGGGGCAGGAGGTCACCAGGGCTTGACTTGGGCAGGAGGTCACCAGGGCTTGACTTGGGGCAGGAGGTCACCAGGGCTTGACTTGGGCAGGAGGTCACCAGGGCTGAGTTCCGGAACCTCAAATGTTCTACTGCTTGAGCTCCTGTTCCTCTTATAGAATATTAGTTCAAAAGTATTGTGGAGCACCTGCACCTAAATATAACAATACCAGATCCCAAAATGAGTACCGGCACCTATTTCTGTCCAAGTCAAGCACAGTATGTAGCCCATGTATCTGACGCTGTCTGGACAAAAATAATATTCAATGATTTCTCCAGTGAGATAGTTTCAGCAGAGAGGAATCGGTGAAGCGAGAGGGCTCACTCTCACCAAAATCTGTCCAGAATAAGCCCAATATGTTTCTTTGGGCTTAATATTGTCGCATACCTTTCCACCTTTGGGACAACTACTCCCATTGTTATGGGGGAGACATGAGCATCTCCTCATTATATAGAGATCTCTGGTTTCAGCCACTTGCCAATTGCAAAGTAAACTTGGCAGGTGCACAGTGCATTGTTCGGATGCTGGCTTCACTTCCCCTAAAGTAAATTGATGTTATGCCAAAATGATATACTTCACCAGAGAGCATGATTTAGCCATAGAGGATCATTAGCTTCTTTATTTTTTAAATAACTGTGGATTGTTTCAAATCACAAGAATGTGGTCCTACAATATGCCTATTTGGGAAGCCAGCAATTCTATCAGAGTGTAGCGTTTAGGCTTAGCTGATTACTGAGTTGTAACTGTCAGTGAAAAGCTTCTAAAATATGTGCAAAGATAATGTCTTGAGTATAATTTAAAATGTTGAGACAAGAAGAAGGGGAGGTGTGTGGCTAAGATATGGCTTGTCTTTCCCCAGAATGCATCTGTTCAGCTCTCCAGAATGCATATGTTCAGCTCTCCAGAATGCATCTGTTCAGCTCTCCAGAATGCATCTGTTCAGCTCTCCAGAATGCATCTGTTCAGCTCTCCAGAATGCATCATTCAGCTCTCCAGAATGCATCTGTTCAGCTCTCCAGAATGCATCGTTCAGCTCTCCAGAATGCATCATTCAGCTCTCCAGAATGCATCTGTTCAGCTCTCCAGAATGCACCTGTCCAGCTCTCCAGAATGCATCGTTCAGCTCTCCAGAATGCATCTGTTCAGCTCTCCAGAACGCATCTGTTCAGCTCTCCAGAATGCACCTGTCCAGCTCTCCAGAATGCATCTGTTCAGCTCTCCAGAATGCATCGTTCAGCTCTCCAGAATGCATCTGTCCAGCTCTCCAGAATGCATCTGTTCAGCTCTCCAGAACGCATCTGTTCAGCTCTCCAGAATGCATCTGTTCAGCTCTCCAGAATGCATCTGTTCAGCTCTCCAGAACGCTGTCTCGAGCCAATTCTTGCCCATTCATTGTTTCATTGTGTGACTTGTTTGCCCGTTGATTGTTTTTTAAAATCAATTTCCCATTATATTTGTTACTTATATAGGCCTAGTAAATGTACTGTAAATCCCCCATCATTTGGTTACATTCATTTCTTAATTAATGTATTAATTAGGCCTACGGTCATTTACCGTTCTCATTATCAGAGTGGGAAGTTGTTTTCAGAGTTTCCAACCTGCTGCACTTGTGATAAACAAGTTTTGGTTAACTTACCGCATCCACCACTAATAAACGGAGCTTCTCTGTAATTCTTTCTTCACCTTACACAGTAAGTCAACAAAGTCACACAAAAAAAATCAATATAGAATTATAGTTCCTCACAAACCACTTTCCATCCACAGTTTTTATCTGAGGAGGCCTGAAGTCATAGACCATGTTTCCATCCAGTTTTTATCTGAGGAGGCCTGAAGTCATAGACCATGTTTCCATCCAGTTATCTGAGTAGGCCTGAAGTCATAAACCATGTTTCCATCCAGTTATCTGAGTAGGCCTGAAGTCATAAACCATGTTTCCATCCAGTTATCTGAGTAGGCCTGAAGTCATAGACCACTTTTCCATCCACAGTGTTTATCTGAGGAGGCCTGAAGTCATAGACCACTTTTCCATCCACAGTGTTTATCTGAGGAGGCCTGAAGTCATAAACCATGTTTCCATCCAGTTTTTATCTGAGTAGGCCTGAAGTCATAAACCACTTTTCCATCCAGTTTTTATCTGAGGGGGCCTGAAGTCATAAACCATGTTTCCATCCACAGTTTTTATGGGAGTAAAGTCATATAATATTTTTTTTATCATGGCAGCTGTGATGGAAACAGGAAGTTTCGGTGTAATTTTATAAACGCAGACAGATAATTTGTTCGTTTGACATGGTGGGATATTTTTGTGTTGTTCAAGTTAATTAA
Source organism: Oncorhynchus nerka (assembly GCF_034236695.1). Lineage (NCBI taxonomy): Eukaryota > Metazoa > Chordata > Actinopteri > Salmoniformes > Salmonidae > Oncorhynchus > Oncorhynchus nerka. Next base: position 13,482,032 of record NC_088402.1, read on the forward strand.
GCGGGAAACGGCGGTGGAAACTCCTTCATACGTAAATATTGATATATTAACCCTAAATTTGGATTCACACGATGATATGGTGTGTGGTCCTCTCACACCCACTCGGGAAACCATGCAGTTTATTAGGCTACAGATAAAATAGGTTATGATGAACTTCACAGGGTGGTGAAAGTGCACGGTGATGAGCTTGATGCTCCTTTCAATACATATGAAGGGTCTTATTCTGGTGACATAATGATTGACGCTTGATTGCCGTTTGACAAGTAAAAATAGTCTCTTATCCATAATAATATTGTTACGCACGCCTCTATGAAGAGGGAACGCAACACCCTGCTACAACTAAACTCTCTGTGAAGTGAAAAAGGTATGGACTGTAGGTGCGAGTAAGAATGACAACAAGCAGAATGTGGTACCGTTTACAAGGACTTTATTCCTTTACACGGTAATATGGGGAAAAGGGGCTGGACGGAACCAAAGCAAAGAAAGTAAATCTCAAAGCCCCCTCTCCTATCTTACCTGCCTAACCAATACTTACCTAATTTAGCACCACCTGGTGCCCTAACCAAAATACAGGGGGTGGTCCGCCCAGGTCTTACCTAGTGTGCCTAGACAGCGAATATGCTACGGGTATATGTATGCCCGCGGGCCTCTTGCCTAAGCACTCCCAAGGTGCCTTCCCCTTTCCCCCTGGGAACAAATGAAACAGAATATTAAACAATTTCACAAACAAACTAAGAAACAAAGGACATCAAATAAGCTCTATCTGAGCAACAAACTCACAAAACATACCAACTCTCAGCAATGAACTCCCAGCAAAATCAACCTCTATCAAAGTATCTCTGCAATGACCTCCCAGAAAATCTCTCTCTCCTGAACAGAACACTGGCTTTTATATAGCTTCAGATTGAATGGGTAATTGGAGACAGCTGAGTCTTGACGAGGGGGCGGGGTCAGCTCTCCAATTAGCCATGGAGTCGACCAATCAGCTGCTTGAGGGATTTCAGGAAGCCATTTCCTGAAATAAACACATGCAAATATACAAACTACAATACAGAAACTGGGGAACGTAACACGCCCACCACAAAAATTGCAAACCTAGTTTTGCAATAACAAAAGCCAACGCATCCCCAGTTAGTAAACCCGTGATAGAGCGTCAGCAACCACATTCGCCGAGCCCTTCACATAAGCTATCTGTACATTATATCCTTGTACAATCAGAGCCCACCGCATAAGGCGGCGGTTCTGGTTGTACATTTGTTTCAAGAACACCAACGGATTATGGTCCGTGAAGACCATTACAGGCAAGGCACTGGAGCCCACATATACCTCAAAGAACTGTAAGGCAAGCAATAAAGCCAGCGTCTCTTGTTCAATTGCAGAGTATCTTGACTGACACGAGTTGAACTTACGGGAGAAGAAACTGACGGGCCGATCCACTCCGTCTTCATCTTCCTGTAAGAGAACCGCACCCACCCCCACTATACTAGCATCTACCTCCAACTTAAAAGGTTTGTCAAAGTTGGGGGCGGCAAGCACTGGGGCACTACAAAGTAGCGCTTTAGCGGACTCAAAAGCGTAGTTACAGTCCTTGGACCACTTGAATGGTACCTTGGGACTAAGCAGAGATGAAAGGGGAGCAACTACCGTCGAGAAATTCTTACAGAATGTACGATAGTACCCTACCATCCCTAGGAATCTGCGCAACTGGCGGCGAGTAGTGGGAGCAGGAAAAGCAACAATTGCTTCCACTTTGCCAGTTACTGGGCGCACTTGACCTCATCCCACTTGTTTCCCTAAGTAAGTCACTGTAGCCTTCCCAAACTCACACTTGGCCAAATTGAGGGTTAAAGAAGCCTTCTCCAACCGCTGAAACACACTTTTCAAAGTGGAGAGATGATCAGACCAAGTAGACGAATGAATCACCACATCGTCAAGGTAAGCAGTACAATTTGGCACATCTTCAAACACAAAGTTAACTAGCCGATGAAAAGTAGCAGGTGCATTACACATGCCAAAGGGCATCACAGTGTATTGTACGAAGTTATCTGGCGTAACAAAAGCCGATATGTCAGAAGCTCAAGAGGTCAGAGGCACCTGCCAATAACCTTTTAACAAATCTAACTTACTAACGTAAGCAGCAGAACCAATTCTATCAATACAGTCATCTAAGCGAGGTATAGGAAAATAATCAGACTTTGTAACTGCATTTACACGACGATAGTCCGTACATAAGCGGGACGTACCGTCAGGCTTAGGAACAAGAATACATGGGGAACTCCAGGAGCTGTTACTGGGTTTTGCCATGTCATTCTGTAATAAATAAGCTACCTCACTTTTCATTACCTCCCTTTTCTTAGCATTAACCCGGTACGGATGCTGACGTATAGGAACAGCGTTCCCCACATCCACGTCATGTTCCAAGATGGATGTGCGACTTGGAATGTCCTGAAATACACTGAGAAAACTGTTTATCAATAGGATAAGATCCTTAGTTTGATCATTATCCAAATGTTCCATTTGAGAGGGTAACTTCTTCAGCATCTCTGAATTACATAGCCGTTCACCTTGCTGTAACGTATGGCGTAACTCCAACCCGTCCTCCTTATCCTCATCTAGGTCCCAGCCAGGCTTCAGCACCACAGCAGCCACACTGGAGACGGCGGGCTGGACTGGCTAACTTGAGGAGCTGTCGGGAGAATCACGCACATAATATGTTTTCAGCATGTTAACATGACACACACGGGAAGAACGCCTTCGATCTGGCGTCTTTATCACATAATTGGTGTCATTGAGTTTCTTTTCCACCAGATATGGTCCAGAAAAACGTGCTGACAGAGATGAGCCAGGGATTGGCAACAAAACTAAAACTTGATCCCCTGGTGCAAATGAACGGCCAACAGCCTTTTTGTCATAATGCAACTTCATGCGTTTTTGAAACGAGGAGAGAGACTTTTGGGCTAACGCACATGCGGCGTGCAGTCTCTCCCGCATCTTACTGACATAATCCAACACATTTTTAGGGGCGCTACTGGGTGTAGGAGATAAGATATGCTCCTTTAAAACTTTCAGCGGACCCCGTGGGGTGTGTCCAAACACAAGGTCAGCAGGGCTGAACCCTAAGGACTCTTGTATCGTTTCCCTTATAGCAAATAGGACAAAGGGCACCCCCTCATCCCAATCAGTACTGGTTTCCATACAATACTTGCGTAGCATTGCCTTCAGTGTCTGATGCCAGCGTTCTAGAGCCCCTTGACTCTCTGGATGATACGGACTGGAGACCTGATGGGAAATACACAATGTCTTTAACACATTTGAAAACAGTTTAGACATGAAGTTGGATCCCTGATCAGTTTGGATTACTTTAGGGAGTCCAAACGTAGAGAAAAACTTCACCAGTGCCTTTACCACAGTCTTAGCCGTTATAGTACGGAGAGGAATAGCCTCTGGGTATCGAGTAGCACTGCACATTATTGTTAGTAGGAACTGGTTACCTGACCTGGTTTTCGGCAATCGACCTACACAATCAATTATCACTCTTTCAAACGGTTCCCCCACCACAGGAATCGGGCAGAGTGGCGCTCGTGGAACTGTTTGATTCACTTTCCCAGTGAGTTGACATATGTGACATGTTTTACAAAATTGGACCACGTCAGACTTCAAACCTGGCCAGAAGAAATGACGAAGGACCCGGTTATAAGTCTTTGTGATCCCCAAGTGTCCAGACCACGCCTGGTCATGGGCGAGTGACAGCACCTGCTGTCGGAACGGTGTAGGAACAACCTCTTGACACACTTCACTCCAGTCATTAATGGTGTCATGAGATGCCCATTTACGCATCAAAACTCCTGCTTCCATAAAGTAGGCGGTCTCTCTAGTTTTAGCTTCCTCAATGGAAATTACCGAAGCAAAACACTTGCGAAGACTGGTGTCTTCTTTTTGACATTCAATCACCTTCTCGAGGGTGACAGACAAAAGAATGTCATGTAACTGGGGCACAATTTCGTTTTCCCCAGCCTTAGTTTTTACGGGGGTAAAAACTGTCGGCATTGCAGAAGGCATACTCGGGGCATTGTCTTCTACCTCAACATTCTCAAAAATGGAACTAGCCAAATCCACCACATCTCCTAGCTTGCGAGATTGTGCCCTCGTTAACACACAAGCAGGAAAAACATGTGGAAATGCTTGAACATATTTCTCATCTGTAGTTCTGATTTCTGGCTTGTCTACTACCTCTAACACAGGAGTGACATTACCACCAGCAATATCATTCCCTAGTAGCAATGTGACTCCTTTTACTGGCAGTGTAGACACTACACCAACACGGAAACGTCCTGATACCAAGTCGGACACTAAGTGGACCCAGTGTAATGGTACAGGTACGGTTTTTGTTTCTATCCCCTGTAATATGACATGCGAGCCACAATACGTTTCAGGAGACCAGGGTAAAGCATCAGTAACGATTACTGACTGCGCCGCCCCGGTGTCTCGTAGGATTTGGATAGGCTTTTGATCAGCTTGTTCTCCTGTTAAGGAAACACAACCGGCAGAGATAAACGGAGCATAGACAGGATCCGGTTTCTCAAATGCTGAATCAATAACTTGATCCAAGGGACGAGCCAAAGACTTGACTAAACCCAAACTTTTCATTTTTGGGGACGGTGACAGGGACTGTTTTGGTTTATTTTTCAAAACTGGGCAGTCCGCAATCACGTGACCCTTTTGGTGACAGTAAAAACATTCACGGATTTCATGAAAAGGCTTAGGGTTGTCAGCGGTAAAGCAACCTGAACGAGGAACTGATGACGTAATTGTCCGGCCTTCAAAACATGGAGCACCAAAGACAGTCTTGTGTGTCAAAGCGTACTCATCTGCCAACACTGCTGCTTGGGCCAATGTCACCACTTTCTGTTCATTTAAATGAACTACAATTCTATCTGAGAGGTTGCTTTTAAAGTCCTCCAACAGCATCAACTCCCGAATATCAGCAAAGGTGTTAGCTTTGCTGGCTGAACACCAGCGACTAAACAGAGACTCTTTGTCCCTAGCAAATTCAACAAATGTACGGTGAGAGGGTTTCTTGTGGTTCCTGAAGCGCTGTCTATAAGCTTCAGGCACCAACTCATAAGCCCGCAACACGGTAGTTTTAACTGTATTGTAGTGTAAACTGTCATCCAGGGAGAGAGCAGCTACTACTTCCTGGGCTTTCCCAGACAATTTACATTGTAACAGGAGCGGCCAAACCTCGAGTGGCCAATGCAGCGCAGCGGCCACACGCTCAAACGCAGAGAAATAATAATCAACTTCCGACTCTCGGAATGGAGGGACTAAAGCTATGTTTTTACTCACGTCGAAGCGGGTTTGATGATGAGCAGCTTGTGGAGTCGCACTGGAGCCAGCTTCTAGCTCCAATTGTCGGATCCTCACCTCCTTGTCAGCTTCTATTTTCCTAATTTCAAGTTCAAAATGCATCTGTCTCTCTTTATCTTTTTGCTCCATTTCTAACCGAGCCAGCCTCACCTTCAGCCTAGCAGTCCCATCTGAACGACCCAAAGCAGAAGATAAAGGATCGAATCGGGGCAATGTAAAGGGGGTACGAGGAACCCCTTCCTCCGCCCTGTCCTCCAACTTGGCATCGGAAGGTCTACCCGTCTCCTCTCCTTGCAATGAGAGAATACTTTCTCTCACTAAACCCTCCCTGACTAGCACCAAAAGCTCAGCCTTTAGGGCTTTCTCAGGGACAACAAATCCATAATGGTCAGCTATAGCGATATGGTCTACTTTACGAAACCTCACCAAACAATCAAGAGAGGGCGCTTCAAAAAACCTGGAGATGGCTGATGCAGCCATCTTATACAATGCAGTCTCCTGAACACACTAACTAAACAAGTCATCCAAACTCACAACCTACCATTACACCTCAATCACTAACCACAGAGAGCTCAGAGCAGCAGGGTCTGGTGGGTTTAATGGAAATATCCCGGATGAGCCCCCATTATGTTACGCACGCCTCTATGAAGAGGGAACGCAACACCCTGCTACAACTAAACTCTATGTGAAGTGAAAAAGGTATGGACTGTAGGTGCGAGTAAGAATGACAACAAGCAGAATGTGGTACCGTTTACAAGGAGTTTATTCCTTTACACGGTAATATGGGGAAAAGGGGCTGGACGGAACCAAAGCAAAGAAAGTAAATCTCAAAGCCCCCTCTCCTATCTTACCTGCCTAACCAATACTTACCTAATTTAGCACCACCTGGTGCCCTAACCAAAATACAGGGGGTGGTCCGCCCAGGTCTTACCTAGTGTGCCTAGACAGCGAATATGCTACGGGTATGGGACAGAACAGAGGGAATGGGGTTGAGGGGAATTCCCTAATAGACCTTCATTAAAGGGACAGTTCATTCCAAAATCATTGTTTTTGAGTGAACTATCCCTTTAACATCTATAACCGATTTTCATGTTGGGTATCTTTTTTTGTTTTAACGGAAGCCATTTCCTGAAATAAACACATGCAAATATACAAACTACAATACATAAACTGGGGAACGTAACACATATCATAATGTAGACTTGCCATCCCGCACAGCATACCTGCACTGTACCTGCTAGCTGTTGGCTACAGCGCAGGTGCTAAGACCAAAGTAGGGACATTGCTATTTAACGCAACAGTTTTTGTGACAAAATTATCGGTAGAGTTGAAAATGAGATGGGAACACAACTGAGCTCGACTTTTATTCGGTATGTGAAACTCCACTGGTGGGAAAATGCACACATTTTCTTTATACGGATTTTTAAAATCTTCGCATGAAAATCTGTCGCCAATTGGATGGAACCCAATACTGTATTTTGAAAAGTCTTTCCAACACTCTCCCGGCCTTGACAATACCCAACGAGACAAATATCACAATCTGATGATCTCACATAAGATCACATCCAGTGGAAACTTCATAAAATACCAGAAAAACTTTTTTCTTGCACAAAAACAGCTGTCTGTCCTAAACTCACTGGCACGGGAAACTCTGAGAGCCCGGAATAGGCTAGTTAATACTATGTTGCAAAGTTCGCAAGTGATAGCTTCAGGTCTGACCCAGCTGATTGATTTGATACAACGTTACACTTCACTAGCTATAGCTCAAGTCACGACAGATAGAAAGGGAGGCAGACAGGCGGAGTAGAGAGATGAATGAGATTGAAAGGATCAGAACTTTCATCAGGATATTTTTTATCTGAACATATGAGAATATTGCACATATCAAAAAAATTATAATAATGTGCAAAACTGCAGCATCCCACTTAAAACATTAAATTGGTCCCTCTTTTCTCTCTCTTCTTTAGTGCCATGTTATAACCAGCAGCACACAACAATGCTGACCATATTTAGCTTTTATGAGAGATTTGCATTCAGAAATGCAAGCTGCCTCACTTTCGAGGGGCTGATGCGTTTTTTTTCTCTCAGTAATTATCTGTCCCGTTTTCGAGAAGACCCTCTCAGAGGGAATGGATGTGGCCACTATGCAGAGTCTCCCTGTCATGACTTTAGTAAGCCGTGGGTAGACAGAGGCCTTGTTCTTCCACCAACTCAGAGGATGTGCAGATCTCCTCCAAATAGGATCGGACCTCCGTTATGGCATCTGCTGAGGGATTCCTTCGTGCTGCATCCCCAGTTGCTCTCTCGTCAAACGGCATCCAAACAGCAGACGTTTGTGGCACTACTGCTGGTGCTTCTGCTCCATCTGATCCCTCTTCTTCCTGTTGCCCTGGTGTCTGAGTCAGCTGACTGCTGGGGCTGTCCCTCCCTCTTCCTCCTGTTTCCCTGGTGCCTGAGCCAGCTGACTGCTGGTGCTTCTGCTCCATCTGATCCCTCTTCTTCCTGTTGCCCTGGTGCCTGAGCCAGCTGACTGCTGGTGCTTCTGCTCCATCTGATCCCTCTTCTTCCTGTTGCCCTGGTGCCTGAGTCAGCTGACTGCTGGGGCTGTCCCTCCCTCTTCCTCCTGTTTCCCTGGTGCCTGAGCCAGCTGACTGCTGGTGCTTCTGCTCCATCTGATCCCTCTTCCTCCTGTTTCCCTGGTGCCTGAGCCAGCTGACTGCTGGTGCTTCTGCTCCATCTGCTCCCTCTTCTTCCTGTTTCCCTGGTGCCTGAGCCAGCTGACTGCTGGTGCTTCTGCTCCATCTGATCCCTCTTCTTCCTGTTTCCCTGGTGCCTGAGCCAGCTGACTGCTGGTGCTTCTGCTCCATCTGACCCCTCTTCTTCCTGTTTCCCTGGTGCCTGAGCCAGCTGACTGCTGGTGCTTCTGCTCCATCTGACCCCTCTTCTTCCTGTTGCCCTGGTGCCTGAGCCAGCTGACTGCTGGTGCTTCTGCTCCATCTGATCCCTCTTCTTCCTGTTGCACTGGTGCCTGAGCCAGCTGACTGCTGGTGCTTCTGCTCCATCTGCTCCCTCTTCTTCCTGTTGCCCTGGTGCCTGAGCCAGCTGACTGCTGGTGCTTCTGCTCCATCTGCTCCCTCTTCCTCCTGTTTCCCTGGTGCCTGAGCCAGCTGACTGCTGGTGCTTCTGCTCCATCTGCTCCCTCTTCTTCCTGTTTCCCTGGTGCCTGAGCCAGCTGACTGCTGGTGCTTCTGCTCCATCTGATCCCTCTTCTTCCTGTTTCCCTGGTGCCTGAGCCAGCTGACTGCTGGTGCTTCTGCTCCATCTGACCCCTCTTCTTCCTGTTGCCCTGGTGCCTGAGCCAGCTGACTGCTGGGGCTGTCCCTCCCTCTTCTTCCTGTTGCCCTGGTGCCTGAGCCAGCTGACTGCTGGGGCTGTCCCTCCCTCTTCTTCCTGTTGCCCTGGTGCCTGAGCCAGCTGACTGCTGGGGCTGTCCCTCCCTCTTCCTCCTGTTTCCCTGGTGCCTGAGCCAGCTGACTGCTGGTGCTTCTGCTCCATCTGATCCCTCTTCTTCCTGTTGCCCTGGTGCCTGAGCCAGCTGACTGCTGGTGCTTCTGCTCCATCTGCTCCCTCTTCTTCCTGTTGCCCTGGTGCCTGAGCCAGCTGACTGCTGGTGCTTCTGCTCCATCTGATCCCTCTTCTTCCTGTTGCCCTGGTGCCTGAGTCAGCTGACTGCTGGGGCTGTCCCTCCCTCTTCCTCCTGTTTCCCTGGTGCCTGAGCCAGCTGACTGCTGGTGCTTCTGCTCCATCTGATCCCTCTTCTTCCTGTTGCCCTGGTGCCTGAGCCAGCTGACTGCTGGTGCTTCTGCTCCATCTGATCCCTCTTCTTCCTGTTGCCCTGGTGCCTGAGCCAGCTGACTGCTGGTGCTTCTGCTCCATCTGATCCCTCTTCTTCCTGTTGCCCTGGTGCCTGAGCCAGCTGACTGCTGGTGCTTCTGCTCCATCTGATCCCTCTTCTTCCTGTTGCCCTGGTGCCTGAGCCAGCTGACTGCTGGTGCTTCTGCTCCATCTGATCCCTCTTCTTCCTGTTGCCCTGGTGCCTGAGCCAGCTGACTGCTGGTGCTTCTGCTCCATCTGATCCCTCTTCTTCCTGTTGCCCTGGTGCCTGAGTCAGCTGACTGCTGGGGCTGTCCCTCCCTCTTCCTCCTGTTTCCCTGGTGCCTGAGCCAGCTGACTGCTGGTGCTTCTGCTCCATCTGATCCCTCTTCCTCCTGTTTCCCTGGTGCCTGAGCCAGCTGACTGCTGGTGCTTCTGCTCCATCTGCTCCCTCTTCTTCCTGTTTCCCTGGTGCCTGAGCCAGCTGACTGCTGGTGCTTCTGCTCCATCTGATCCCTCTTCTTCCTGTTTCCCTGGTGCCTGAGCCAGCTGACTGCTGGTGCTTCTGCTCCATCTGACCCCTCTTCTTCCTGTTTCCCTGGTGCCTGAGCCAGCTGACTGCTGGTGCTTCTGCTCCATCTGACCCCTCTTCTTCCTGTTGCCCTGGTGCCTGAGCCAGCTGACTGCTGGTGCTTCTGCTCCATCTGATCCCTCTTCTTCCTGTTGCACTGGTGCCTGAGCCAGCTGACTGCTGGTGCTTCTGCTCCATCTGCTCCCTCTTCTTCCTGTTGCCCTGGTGCCTGAGCCAGCTGACTGCTGGTGCTTCTGCTCCATCTGCTCCCTCTTCCTCCTGTTTCCCTGGTGCCTGAGCCAGCTGACTGCTGGTGCTTCTGCTCCATCTGCTCCCTCTTCTTCCTGTTTCCCTGGTGCCTGAGCCAGCTGACTGCTGGTGCTTCTGCTCCATCTGATCCCTCTTCTTCCTGTTTCCCTGGTGCCTGAGCCAGCTGACTGCTGGTGCTTCTGCTCCATCTGACCCCTCTTCTTCCTGTTGCCCTGGTGCCTGAGCCAGCTGACTGCTGGGGATGTCCCTCCCTCTTCTTCCTGTTGCCCTGGTGCCTGAGCCAGCTGACTGCTGGGGCTGTCCCTCCCTCTTCTTCCTGTTGCCCTGGTGCCTGAGCCAGCTGACTGCTGGGGCTGTCCCTCCCTCTTCCTCCTGTTTCCCTGGTGCCTGAGCCAGCTGACTGCTGGTGCTTCTGCTCCATCTGATCCCTCTTCTTCCTGTTGCCCTGGTGCCTGAGCCAGCTGACTGCTGGTGCTTCTGCTCCATCTGCTCCCTCTTCTTCCTGTTGCCCTGGTGCCTGAGCCAGCTGACTGCTGGTGCTTCTGCTCCATCTGATCCCTCTTCTTCCTGTTGCCCTGGTGCCTGAGTCAGCTGACTGCTGGGGCTGTCCCTCCCTCTTCCTCCTGTTTCCCTGGTGCCTGAGCCAGCTGACTGCTGGTGCTTCTGCTCCATCTGATCCCTCTTCTTCCTGTTGCCCTGGTGCCTGAGCCAGCTGACTGCTGGTGCTTCTGCTCCATCTGATCCCTCTTCTTCCTGTTGCCCTGGTGCCTGAGCCAGCTGACTGCTGGTGCTTCTGCTCCATCTGATCCCTCTTCTTCCTGTTGCCCTGGTGCCTGAGCCAGCTGACTGCTGGTGCTTCTGCTCCATCTGATCCCTCTTCTTCCTGTTGCCCTGGTGCCTGAGCCAGCTGACTGCTGGTGCTTCTGCTCCATCTGCTCCCTCCTCTTCCTGTTGCCCTGGTGCCTGAGCCAGCTGACTGCTGGTGCTTCTGCTCCATCTGCTCCCTCTTCTTCCTGTTTCCCTGGTGCCTGAGCCAGCTGACTGCTGGTGCTTCTGCTCCATCTGCTCCCTCTTCTTCCTGTTTCCCTGGTGCCTGAGCCAGCTGACTGCTGGTGCTTCTGCTCCATCTGATCCCTCTTCTTCCTGTTTCCCTGGTGCCTGAGCCAGCTGACTGCTGGTGCTTCTGCTCCATCTGACCCCTCTTCTTCCTGTTGCCCTGGTGCCTGAGCCAGCTGACTGCTGGTGCTTCTGCTCCATCTGATCCCTCTTCTTCCTGTTGCCCTGGTGCCTGAGCCAGCTGACTGCTGGTGCTTCTGCTCCATCTGATCCCTCTTCTTCCTGTTGCCCTGGTGCCTGAGTCAGCTGACTGCTGGGGCTGTCCCTCCCTCTTCCCCCTGTTTCCCTGGTGCCTGAGCCAGCTGACTGCTGGTGCTTCTGCTCCATCTGATCCCTCTTCTTCCTGTTGCCCTGGTGCCTGAGCCAGCTGACTGCTGGTGCTTCTGCTCCATCTGATCCCTCTTCTTCCTGTTGCCCTGGTGCCTGAGCCAGCTGACTGCTGGTGCTTCTGCTCCATCTGATCCCTCTTCTTCCTGTTGCCCTGGTGCCTGAGCCAGCTGACTGCTGGTGCTTCTGCTCCATCTGCTCCCTCTTCTTCCTGTTTCCCTGGTGCCTGAGCCAGCTGACTGCTGGTGCTTCTGCTCCATCTGATCCCTCTTCTTCCTGTTTCCCTGGTGCCTGAGCCAGCTGACTGCTGGTGCTTCTGCTCCATCTGATCCCTCTTCTTCCTGTTTCCCTGGTGCCTGAGCCAGCTGACTGCTGGTGCTTCTGCTCCATCTGACCCCTCTTCTTCCTGTTGCCCTGGTGCCTGAGCCAGCTGACTGCTGGTGCTTCTGCTCCATCTGATCCCTCTTCTTCCTGTTGCCCTGGTGCCTGAGCCAGCTGACTGCTGGTGCTTCTGCTCCATCTGCTCCCTCTTCTTCCTGTTGCCCTGGTGCCTGAGCCAGCTGACTGCTGGTGCTTCTGCTCCATCTGCTCCCTCTTCTTCCTGTTTCCCTGGTGCCTGAGCCAGCTGACTGCTGGTGCTTCTGCTCCATCTGATCCCTCTTCTTCCTGTTTCCCTGGTGCCTGAGCCAGCTGACTGCTGGTGCTTCTGCTCCATCTGACCCCTCTTCTTCCTGTTGCCCTGGTGCCTGAGCCAGCTGACTGCTGGGGCTGTCACTCCCTCTTCTTCCTGTTGCCCTGGTGCCTGAGCCAGCTGACTGCTGGGGCTGTCCCTCCCTCTTCTTCCTGTTGCCCTGGTGCCTGAGCCAGCTGACTGCTGGGGCTGTCCCTCCCTCTTCTCCCTGTTGCCCTGGTACCTGAGCCAGTTGACTGCTGGGGCTGTCCCTCCCTCTTCTTCCTGTTGCCCTGGTGCCTGAGCCAGCTGACTGCTGGGGCTGTCCCTCCCTCTTCTCCCTGTTGCCCTGGTACCTGAGCCAGTTGACTGCTGGGGCTGTCCCTCCCTCTTCTTCCTGTTGCCCTGGTACCTGAGCCAGTTGACTGCTGGGGCTGTCCCTCCCTCTTCTTCCTGTTGCCCTGGTACCTGAGCCAGTTGACTGCTGGGGCTGTCCCTCCCTCTTCTCCCTGTTGCCCTGGTACCTGAGCCAGTTGACTGCTGGGGCTGTCCCTCCCTCTTCTTCCTGTTGCCCTGGTACCTGAGTCAGTTGACTGCTGGGGCTGTCCCTCCCTCTTCTTCCTGTTGCCCTGGTACCTGAGCCAGTTGACTGCTGGGGCTGTCCCTCCCTCTTCTTCCTGTCGCCCTGGTGCCTGAGCCAGCTGACTGCTGGGGCTGTCCCTCCCTCTTCTCCCTGTTGCCCTGGTACCTGAGCCAGTTGACTGCTGGGGCTGTCCCTCCCTCTTCTTCCTGTTGCCCTGGTGCCTGAGCCAGCTGACTGCTGGGGCTGTCCCTCCCTCTTCTTCCTGTTGCCCTGGTGCCTGAGCCAGCTAACTGCTGGGGCTGTCCCTCCCTGCTGCTGAGGTTATTCTTTGAAGAGCCTCATCAATCGCTCTGGCATCACTGAAGGCTAACTTCTTAAACCTGGGGTCAGGTGCAGCGGTTTCTAATAGCACGAGATTATATTCCATTCTGTGGAACTTTCTGTCCATTGATGAACATAGGGTGTCCATCAACTCTGTCACATGTCCTGTGGTTACATTTGCTTCTCTCTGGCGGCTGGCTGTGATTGGCTGCAGACCCTTACACAGGAGTATCATTTTTGAGGCTGTCACATAGCTGAAAAGAGAGAACAGTAACTTATTAGTTCAGGTTCATGTTTGGTCTACTGATACTATATTCTCATCTACTGCTCATCTTCATATATAATACCTGATTAAATAATGATGTAGTAATAACTGCTTACTGTACCTCTCTCCACTGATCTCCACTGTGACCTGCTCAAAGGGTTCCAGGACTCGCACACCTCCTCCACCACCTCCCATTCCTCTTGGGTCAGAGCATCAGGTGCATTGAGAACAGCCAGGGTAGAGATAATGGGGTAGAGATAATGGGGTAGAAATGATGGGGTAGAAATGATGGGGTAGAGATGATGGCATCCTTTGACTCAAGAAACCGCTTCAAAATACAGTATAAAATGTTGAATTCCACCTTGTAGTGCAGTCTTGTTTAGGCCTCAGCTCAGGCATCCCCATCTGGCATTGTGTAGACTTTAGTTTTTCAGCACCTACTGTGCTCCTGTGGGTATATTCCACAGCTGCTTTCACTTTGTCCACAGTGGGCTTCATCTCCTTCAGAGCATCTCTTACAATCAGGTTGATTGTGTGGGCAAGACAAGTATGATGATGGGTCCATTTTAACATTTTCATGGCTTTGGTTATGTTAGCTGCATTGTCGCTAACACAACAGACCACTTTTCCATGAGGTGTGTCTGTCGCCGAACTCAAAGCAGTCAGCTTGACATCGAAAAATCTTCAATGAAGTGACATGCAACATGTAAGAAGTGGTTACCCCTTGATGTCCAGCAGTCAGTGGGAAGGCAAACTGCAGTAGCTTTTTGGACTCTTTCCCGCACTGAAGCCTGTGTGCTCTTGTACAGATATGGAATAAGTGATTTTGAAAGGGTTTTCCTGCTTGGAATTGTGTACATTGGATTTAGACTATTGCTATAATTTCTAAAACCTCTGTTCTCCACGATCGAAAATGGCTGGAAATCGGTGGCAATAATTTTAGCCAATGCAATATCAATTTGGCCTTGTTTTGCTATAGACATAGACTTTGGCATAAACTGGTCCATAGAAGACTGCGTTGCTGTGGGTCGCGGAGTAGGCACGACCCATTAGTTAATTAGTGAATGAGTTCATTCTATTAATTTAAATCTTTTGACTATTCATATCTTAATTAAAAAAAATATTTGTATAAATAGATTCGGCTCTTCTGATATGCGAGCCGGCTCCCAACGTTCACCTACAAGAGCCGGCTCCCAACGTTCACCTACAAGAGCCGGCTCCCAACGTTCACCTACAAGAGGCGGCTCCCAACGTTCACCTACAAGAGCCGGCTCCCAACGTTCACCTACAAGAGCCGGCTCCCAACGTTCACCTACAAGAGCCGGCTCCCAACGTTCACCTACAAGAGCCGGCTCCCAACGTTCACCTACAAGAGCCGGCTCCCAACGTTCACCTACAAGAGCCGGCTCCCAACGCTCTTACAGCCGACTCGTTCGCAAACGATCCATCCACTTACAGCCGAGCACCTAATTTACAGGACATGACATTTCTAGGAAGGCCCCCAGTGAAGCCAATGTTTTTCTTCCAGTCTGAGTGAATAGGTTCATTGTAGCTTACTAAGATACATTTATTGGTCTTGAGTCTAGTGCAATTTTTACTGGCTTCATGGGGAAGTAACTTTACACCAGATTTATCTGAAATTGGTCAGCCATATTGAAAACATATTATTAAGGTGTCATGCATGACCATCTCCAGCTTTAAACCTCCATTATAGTAATCAACACTGTGTTGCTTTGTAGTGGTGAGTGGTGAGCTAGATTTCAACAGCTACAGGTTTAAGAAGATACACACGTTTTTTGAAGTTTTTTTTTATTACAGATACTTTTTAAAACAATACATAGTATTGTATGAACTGAACAGAATCCAATCAATTCTCATATTTCCTATTCTTAGTTGTCGTGTGTTTTTGTTATTGATTATTGCCTTTTGGGTTTTTGAGTTTGGAAGAAAGACATTTCGCTGTACTGCATGTGAGATAAAAACTTGAAACATTTTGGAATTTTTTTAGTTCTTTTTTAGTACTTATGCAGTCCCCAATACAAAAATAAATACTTAAACACATGTATTTCTCTCCCAGAAACATTACACTGAAATGCTGTACATTCCCATGAATTCCTAGGAGGCTGTTCCTTATGAGGAGTATCATAATGGTGGATGGTGACTTCAGAATTTTATGGTTGCACATTGAGATTCGTGGTTGTAAGTACGATTCGCAAAATGTTCACAAATGTGTAATAACATCTTGCAAGCTTGTATCATGATGTGTAAAAGATTTTGCGTTTTTTTTATGGGCATATATATACAGTGCATTTGGAAGGTATTCAGACCCCTTGACCTTTTCATCATTTTGTTAAGTTACAGCCTTATTCTAAAATTGATTGAATAAAATATTAATCCTCAGCAATCTACACATAATACCCCATAATGACAAAGCAAAAACAGGTTTTTAGAAATTGTTGCAAATGTATTAAATATAAAAACAGAAATAACTGATTTACATAAGTATTCAGACCCTTTGCTATGAGACTCGAAATTGAGCCCTGGTGCATCCTGTTTCCTTTGATCATCCTGGAGACGTTTTTACAACTTGATTGGAGTCCACCTGTAGTAAATTCAATTGACTGGACATGACTTGGAGAGTCACACACCTGTCTATATAAGGTCCCACAGTTGACAGTGCACGTCAAAGCAAAAACCAAGCCATGAGGTTGAAGGAATTGTCCATAGAGCTCCAAGACAGGATTGTGTTGAGGCACAGATCTGGGGAAGGGTACCAAAACATTTCTGCAGCATTGAAGGCCCCCAAGAACCCAGTGGCCTCCATCATTCTTAAATGGAAGCTGTTTGGAACCCCCAAGAATCTTCCTAGAGCTGGCTGCCTGGCTAAACTGACCAATCAAGGGAGAAAGGCCTTGGTCAGGGAGGTGACCAAGAACCCGATGATCCCTCTGACAGAACTACAAAGTTCCTCTGTGGAGATGGGAGAACCTTCCAGAAGGACAACCATCTCTGCAGCACTCCACCAATCAAGCCTTTATGGTAGTGGCCAGACAGAAGCCACTCCTCAGTAAAAGGAACATGAAGGCCTGCTTGGAGTTTGCCAAAAGGGACTTAAATGACTCTTAGGCCATAAGAAACAAGATTCTCTGGTTTGATGAAACCAAGATTGAACTCTTTGGCCTGAATACAAAGCATCACGTCTGGAGGAAACCTGGCACCATCCCTACGGTGAAGCATGTTGGTGGCAGCATCATGCTGTGGAGATGTTTTTCAGCGGGAGGAACTAGGAGACTAGTCAGGATCAAGGGCCTCATGTTCTTTACCATTTGGCCATCAGATTTGCCACCAATGCTCCTTATAGGACACATCACTGCACTCTATACTCCTCTGTAAACTGGTCATCTCTGTATACCCAACGCAAGACCCACTGGTTGATGCTTATTTATAAAACCCTCTTAGGCCTCACTCCCCCCTATCTGAGATATCTACTGCAGCCCTCATCCTCCACATGCAACACCCGTTCTGCCAGTCACATTCTGTTAAAGGTCCCCAAAGCACACACATCCCTGGGTCGCTCCTCTTTTCAGTTCACTGCAGCTAGCGACTGGAACGACCTGCAAAAAACACTCAAACTGGACAGTTTCATCTCCCATCTCTTCATTCAAAGACTCAATCATGGAGACTCTTACTGACAGTTGTGACATTGCTCATTCTGATAGTTCTTAATTTATTTTAAATTTTATTTTGGAGTTGTGTATAGCCTGTTGCTTAGTATTATTAAGTATTACTCCACTGTTGGAGCCTGTAACATAAGCATTTTGCTGCACCTGCGTATACTGATAAATATGTAAAGCGACCAATAGTATTTTTATTTTTTAAGGATTATTACTGTTTTATCAGGCAGCGACAAAGATGAAGTCAACAAATGTAATCGCTGAATTCACGTTATGTTTGCTATTTCATGCAGCAACAGAATAGAAAGCAGCTAGACAAATGATTTTCTATTGGAATTTCGCATTGTTTCATTTGAGTGATGTCATTCATGCAAAGTAGGCATGCTCATTGATCAAACTGACCTGAAGTATTGCATATTTTTGTAGTTCACATCACGGGTCACTGAAAAGGGTAGGCGAGACTCAATTAATCTGATCTTGTTTAATTATGTGGGCCTAATTCATATAATGCATGTCATAACTAGATACCCAACGATTCGAGCCAAGTCTCCTCATCCACCCTCTAGTGCTCTCTACAGTAACAGTCAAAAGTTGACACACCTATTCATTGAAGGGCTTTTCTTTATTTTTACTATTTTTCTACATTGCAGAATAATATCAAAGACATCAAAACTATAAAATAACACATATAATCCTGTAGTAACCAGCTGGCACATACAGTTGAAGTGGGAAGTTTACATACACTTAGGTTAGAGTAATTAAAACTAGTTTACATACACTTAGGTTGGAGTAATTAAAACTAGTTTACATACACTTAGGTTAGAGTAATTAAAACTAGTTTACATACACTTAGGTTAGAGTCATTAAAACTAGTTTACATACACTTAGGTTAGAGTAATTAAAACTAGTTTACATACACTTAGGTTAGAGTCATTAACACTAGTTTACATACACTTAGGTTGGAGTCATTAAAACTAGTTTACATACACTTAGGTTGGAGTAATTAAAACTAGTTTACATACACTTAGGTTGGAGTAATTAAAACTAGTTTACATACACTTAGGTTGGAGTAATTAAAACTAGTTTACATACACTTAGGTTGGAGTAATTAAAACTAGTTTACATACACTTAGGTTAGAGTCATTAAAACTAGTTTACATACACTTAGGTTGGAGTCATTAAAACTAGTTTACATACACTTAGGTTAGAGTAATTAAAACTAGTTTACATACACTTAGGTTGGAGTCATTAAAACTAGTTTACATACACTTAGGTTGGAGTAATTAAAACTAGTTTACATACACTTAGGTTGGAGTAATTAAAACTAGTTTACATACACTTAGGTTGGAGTCATTAAAACTAGTTTACATACACTTAGGTTGGAGTAATTAAAACTAGTTTACATACACTTAGGTTAGAGTCATTAAAACTAGTTTACGTACACTTAGGTTGGAGTAATTAAAACTAGTTTACATACACTTAGGTTGGAGTAATTAAAACTAGTTTACGTACACTTAGGTTGGAGTAATTAAAACTAGTTTACATACACTTAGGTTGGAGTAATTAAAACTAGTTTACATATACTTAGGTTAGAGTCATTAAAACTAGTTTACATACACTTAGGTTGGAGTAATTAAAACTAGTTTACATACACTTAGGTTAGAGTCATTAAAACTAGTTTACATACACTTAGGTTAGAGTCATTAAAACTAGTTTACATACACTTAGGTTAGAGTCATTAAAACTAGTTTACATACACTTAGGTTGGAGTAATTAAAACTAGTTTACATACACTTAGGTTGGAGTAATTAAAACTAGTTTACATACACTTAGGTTGGAGTAATTAAAACTAGTTTACATACACTTAGGTTAGAGTCATTAAAACTAGTTTACATGCACTTAGGTTAGAGTCATTAAAACTAGTTTACATACACTTAGGTTAGAGTCATTAAAACTAGTTTACATACACTTAGGTTAGAATCATTAAAACTAGTTTACATACACCTAGGTTAGAGTCATTAAAACTAGTTTACATACACTTAGGTTAGAGTCATTAAAACTAGTTTACATACACTTAGGTTGGAGTAATTAAAACTAGTTTACATACACTTAGGTTGGAGTAATTAAAACTAGTTTACATACACTTAGGTTGGACTCATTAAAACTAGTTTACATACACTTAGGTTGGAGTAATTAAAACTATTTTACATACACTTAGGTTGGAGTAATTAAAACTAGTTTACATACACTTAGGTTGGAGTCATTAAAACTAGTTTACATACACTTAGGTTGGAGTAATTAAAACTAGTTTACATACACTTAGGTTGGAGTCATTAAAACTAGTTTACATACACTTAGGTTGGAGTCATTAAAACTAGTTTACATACACTTAGGTTGGAGTCATTAAAACTAGTTTACATACACTTAGGTTAGAGTCATTAAAACTAGTTTACATACACTTAGGTTGGAGTAATTAAAACTAGTTTACATACACTTAGGTTGGAGTCATTAAAACTAGTTTACATACACTTAGGTTGGAGTAATTAAAACTAGTTTACATACACTTAGGTTGGAGTAATTAAAACTAGTTTACATACACTTAGGTTGGAGTCATTAAAACTAGTTTACATACACTTAGGTTGGAGTAATTAAAACTCGTTTTTCAATCCCTCCACAAATGTTTTGTTAACAAACTATAGTTTTGGCAAGTCGGTTAGGACATCTACTTTGTCCATGACACAAGTAATTTTTCCAACAATTGTTTACAGACAGATTATTTCACTTATAATTCACTGTATCACAATTCCAGTGGGTCAGAAGTTTGTGTACACTAAGTTGACTGTGCTTTTAAACAGCTTGGAAAATTCCAGAAAATGTCATGGCTTTAGAAGCTTCTGATAGGCTAATTGACATGGTTTGAGTCAATTGGAGCTGAACCTGTGGATGTATTTCAAGGCCTACCTTCAAACTAAGTGCCTCTTTGCTTGACATCATGGGAAAATCAAAAGAAATCAGCCAAGACCTCAGAAAACAAATTGTAGACCTTCACAAGTCTGGTTCATCCTTGGGAGCAATTTCCAAAGGCCTGAAGGTACCACGTTCATCTGTACAAACAATAATATGCAAGTATAAACACTATGGGACCACGCAGCCGTCATACCGCTCAGGAATGAGACGCGGTCGGTCTCCTAGAGATGAACATACTTTGGTGCAAAAAGTGCAAATCAATCCCAGAACAACAGCAAAGGACCTTGTGAAGATGCTGGAGGAAACGGGTACAAAAGTATCTATATCCACAGTAAAACGAGTCCTGTATTGACATAACCTGAAAGGCTGCTCAGCACGGAAGAAGCCACTGCTCCAAAACCACCATAAAAAAGCCAGACTACGGTTTGCAACAGGACATGGGGACAAAGATTGTACTTTTTGGAGAATTGTCCTCTGGTCTGATGAAACAAAAATAGAACTGTTTGGCCATAATGACCATTGTTATGTTTGGAAGAAAAAGGGTGATGCTTGCAAGCCAAAGAACACCATCCCAACCGTGGCAGCATCATGTTGTGGGGGAGCTTTGCTGCAGGAGGGACTGGTGCACTTCACAAAATAGAGGGCATCATGAGGCAGGAAAATTATGTGAATATATTGAAGCAACATCTCAAGACATCAGTTGGGAAGTTAAAGCTTGGTCGCAAATGGGTCTTCCAAATGGACAATGACTCCAAGCATATTTCCAAAGTTGTGGCAAAATGGCTTAAGGACAACAAAGTCAAGGTATTGGAGTGGCCATCACAAAACCCTGACCTCAATCCTATAGAAAATTTGTGGGCAGAACTGAAAAAAGTGTGTGCGAGCAAGGAGGTCTACAAACCTGACTCAGTTACACCAGCTCTGTCAGGAGGAATGGGACAAAATTATTGTGGGAAGCTTGTGGAAGGCTACTCGAAATGTTTGACCCACGTTAAAACAATTTGAAGGCAATGCTACAAAATACTAATTGAGTGTATGTAAACTTCTGACCCACTGGAAAGGTCATGAATGAAATAAAAACTGAAATGAATCATTCTCTCTACTATTATTCTCTCTACTATTATTTCACATTCTTAAAATAAAGTGGTGATCCTAACTGACCGAAGACTGGGAATTTTTACTACGATTAAAATGTCAGGAATTGTGAAAAACGGAGTTTAAATGTATTTGGCTAAGGTAAACTTCCGACTTCAACTGTACCACCCCTCAATCAATACCATCCTCCACCCCTCACGCCATACCATTCTCCACCCCTCACGCCATACCATTCTCCACCCCTCACGCCATACCATTCTCCACCCCTCACGCCATACCATTCTCCACCCCTCACGCCATACCATTCTCCACCCCTCACGCCATACCATTCTCCACCCCTCACGCCATACCATTCTCCACCCCTCATGCCATACCATTCTCCACCCCTCAAGCCATACCATTCTCCACCCCTCACGCCATACCATTCTCCACCCCTCACGCCATACCATTCTCCACCCCTCACGCCATACCATTCTCCACCCCTCTCACAGTTATCTCCCATACTGGGGCGGCAGGGTAGCCTAGTGGTTAGAGCGTTGGACTAGTAACCGTAAGGTTGCAAGTTCAAATCCCTGAGCTGAGAAGGTACAAATCTGTCGTTCTGCCCCTGAACAGGCAGTTAACCCACTGTTCCTAGGCCGTCATTGAAAATAAGAATTTGTTCTTAACTGACTTGCCTAGTAAAATAAAGGTAAAATAAAATAAAAAAAAGTACTTGACATACTTCTGTACATTATCATTAAGTACAATGCTTTTTAGATTCTGAGAAAGGTTGATTACCAAAAACACTGAGTGTACAAAACACACTATTTCCATGACAGACTGACCAGGTGAAAGCTACTTAAATCTGTGTAGATGAAGGGGAGGAGACGGGTTAAAGAAGGATTTTTAAGCCTTGAGACAAGGATTGTGTATGTGTGATTTGATTTGATTTGTGCCAATCAGAGGTTGAATGGGCCAGACAAAAGATTTAAGTGCCTTTGAACAGGGTATGGTAATATTTAGCAGCCGCTTTTATCCAAAGCGACTTAAAGTCATACATGCATACATTTTAAGTATGGATGGTCCCAGGAATCAAACCCACTACCCTGGTGTTACAAGTGCCAAGCTCTACCAACTGTGCTACAAAGGACCATGGTAGGTCACAGGAGGTCGGTGGCACCTTAATTCGGGAGGACAGGTTTGTGGTAATGGCTGGAGTAGAATCAGTGGAATGGTATCAAATACATGGTACCATCCCATTCACTTCTTTCTAGCCATTATTATGAGCCATCCTCCCTTCAGCAGCCTCCACTGTAGTAGGTGCAAGGTACACTGGTTTGAGTGTGTCAAGAACTGCAACGCTGCTGGGTTTTTCACACTCAACAGTTTCCCATGTGTAACAATAATGGTCCACCACCCAAAGGACATCCAGCCAATTTGACACAACTGTGGGAAGCAATGGAGTCAACATGGGCCAGCATCCTTGTGGAGGGCTTTCCACACCCTGTAGAGTCAACATGGGCCAGCATCCCTGTGGAGGGCTTTCCACACCTTGTAGAGTCAACATGGGCCAGCATCCCTGTGGAGGGCTTTCCACACCCTGTAGAGTCAACATGGGCCAGCATCCTTGTGGAGGGCTTTCCACACCTTGTAGAGTCAACATGGGCCAGCATCCCTGTGGAGGGCTTTCCACACCTTGTAGAGTCCACATGGGCCAGCATCCCTGTGGAACAGTTAGGACACCTTGTAGAGTCCACATGGGCCAGCATCCCTGTGGAACAGTTAGGACACCTTGTAGAGTCCACATGGGCCAGCATCCCTGTGGAACAGTTTGGACACCTTGTAGAGTCCACATGGGCCAGCATCCCTGTGGAACAGTTAGGACACCTTGTAGAGTCCACATGGGCCAGCATCCCTGTGGAACAGTTAGGACACCTTGTAGAGTCCACATGGGCCAGCATCCCTGTGGAACAGTTAGGACACCTTGTAGAGTCCACATGGGCCAGCATCCCTGTGGAACAGTTAGGACACCTTGTAGAGTCCACATGGGCCAGCATCCCTGTGGAACAGTTAGGACACCTTGTAGAGTCCACATGGGCCAGCATCCTTGTGGAGGGCTTTCCACACCCTGTAGAGTCAACATGGGCCAGCATCCTTGTGGAACGCTTTCGACACCCTGTAGAGTCAACATGGGCCAGCATCCTTGTGGAGGGCTTTCCACACCCTGTAGAGTCAACATGGGCCAGCATCCCTGTGGAGGGCTTTCCACACCCTGTAGAGTCAACATGGGCCAGCATCCCTGTGGAGGGCTTTCCACACCCTGTAGAGTCAACATGGGCCAGCATCCTTGTGGAGGGCTTTCGACACCTTGTAGAGTCAACATGGGCCAGCATCCTTGTGGAGGGCTTTCCACACCCTGTAGAGTCAACATGGGCCAGCATCCCTGTGGAGGGCTTTCCACACCCTGTAGAGTCAACATGGGCCAGCATCCCTGTGGAGGGCTTTCCACACCCTGTAGAATCCACATGGGCCAGCATCCTTGTGGAGGGCTTTCCACACCCTGTAGAGTCAACATGGGCCAGCATCCCTGTGGAGGGCTTTCCACACCCTGTAGAATCCACATGGGCCAGCATCCCTGTGGAGGGCTTTCCACACCCTGTAGAGTCAACATGGGTCAGCATCCCTGTGGAGGGCTTTCCACACCCTGTAGAATCAACATGGGCCAGCATCCTTGTGGAGGGCTTTCCACACCTTGTAGAGTCAACATGGGCCAGCATCCCTGTGGAGGGCTTTCCACACCCTGTAGAGTCAACATGGGCCAGCATCCCTGTGGAGGGCTTTCCACACCCTGTAGAATCAACATGGGCCAGCATCCTTGTGGAGGGCTTTCCACACCTTGTAGAGTCAACATGGGCCAGCATCCCTGTGGAGGGCTTTCCACACCCTGTAGAGTCAACATGGGCCAGCATCCTTGTGGAGGGCTTTCCACACCCTGTAGAGTCAACATGGGCCAGCATCCCTGTGGACGGCTTTCCACACCCTGTAGAGTCAACATGGGCCAGTATCCCTGTGGAGGGCTTTCCACACCCTGTAGAGTCAACATGGGCCAGCATCCCTGTGGAGGGCTTTCCACACCCTGTAGAATCCACATGGGCCAGCATCCCTGTGGAGGGCTTTCCACACCCTGTAGAGTCAACATGGGCCAGCATCCTTGTGGAGGGTGTCGCTCTGGATAAGAGCGTCTGCTAAATGACTTAAATGTAAATGTTAAATGTGAGGGCTTTCCACACCCTGTAGAATCAACATGGGCCAGCATCCCTGTGGAGGGCTTTCCACACCCTGTAGAATCAACATGGGCCAGCATCCTTGTGGAGGGCTTTCCACACCCTGTAGAGTCAACATGGGCCAGCATCCTTGTGGAGGGCTTTCGACACCCTGTAGAGTCAACATGGGCCAGCATCCTTGTGGAGGGCTTTCCACACCCTGTAGAGTCAACATGGGCCAGCATCCTTGTGGAGGGCTTTCCACACCCTATAGAGTCAACATGGGCCAGCATCCTTGTGGAGGGCTTTCCACACCCTGTAGAGTCAACATGGGCCAGCATCCTTGTGGAAGGCTTTCCACACCCTGTAGAGTCCACATGGGCCAGCATCCCTGTGGAGGGCTTTCCACACCCTGTAGAGTCAACATGGGCCAGCATCCCTGTGGAGGGCTTTCCACACCCTGTAGAGTCCACATGGGCCAGCATCCCTGTGGAGGGCTTTCCACACCCTGTAGAATCAACATGGGCCAGCATCCCTGTGGAGGGCTTTCCACACCCTGTAGAATCAACATGGGCCAGCATCCTTGTGGAGGGCTTTCCACACCCTGTAGAGTCAACATGGGCCAGCATCCTTGTGGAGGGCTTTCGACACCCTGTAGATTCCACATGGGCCAGCATCCCTGTGGAACAGTTAGGACACCTTGTAGAGTCCACATGGGCCAGCATCCCTGTGGAACAGTTAGGACACCTTGTAGAGTCCACATGGGCCAGCATCCCTGTGGAACAGTTAGGACACCTTGTAGAGTCCACATGGGCCAGCATCCCTGTGGAACAGTTAGGACACCTTGTAGAGTCCACATGGGCCAGCATCCTTGTGGAACAGTTAGGACACCTTGTAGAGTCAACATGGGCCAGCATCCTTGTGGAGGGCTTTCCACACCCTGTAGAGTCAACATGGGCCAGCATCCTTGTGGAACGCTTTCGACACCCTGTAGAGTCAACATGGGCCAGCATCCTTGTGGAGGGCTTTCCACACCCTGTAGAGTCAACATGGGCCAGCATCCCTGTGGAGGGCTTTCCACACCCTGTAGAGTCAACATGGGCCAGCATCCCTGTGGAGGGCTTTCCACACCCTGTAGAGTCAACATGGGCCAGCATCCTTGTGGAGGGCTTTCGACACCTTGTAGAGTCAACATGGGCCAGCATCCTTGTGGAGGGCTTTCCACACCCTGTAGAGTCAACATGGGCCAGCATCCCTGTGGAGGGCTTTCCACACCCTGTAGAGTCAACATGGGCCAGCATCCCTGTGGAGGGCTTTCCACACCCTGTAGAATCCACATGGGCCAGCATCCTTGTGGAGGGCTTTCCACACCCTGTAGAGTCAACATGGGCCAGCATCCCTGTGGAGGGCTTTCCACACCCTGTAGAATCCACATGGGCCAGCATCCCTGTGGAGGGCTTTCCACACCCTGTAGAGTCAACATGGGCCAGCATCCCTGTGGAGGGCTTTCCACACCCTGTAGAATCAACATGGGCCAGCATCCTTGTGGAGGGCTTTCCACACCTTGTAGAGTCAACATGGGCCAGCATCCCTGTGGAGGGCTTTCCACACCCTGTAGAGTCAACATGGGCCAGCATCCCTGTGGAGGGCTTTCCACACCCTGTAGAATCAACATGGGCCAGCATCCTTGTGGAGGGCTTTCCACACCTTGTAGAGTCAACATGGGCCAGCATCCCTGTGGAGGGCTTTCCACACCCTGTAGAGTCAACATGGGCCAGCATCCTTGTGGAGGGCTTTCCACACCCTGTAGAGTCAACATGGGCCAGCATCCCTGTGGACGGCTTTCCACACCCTGTAGAGTCAACATGGGCCAGTATCCCTGTGGAGGGCTTTCCACACCCTGTAGAGTCAACATGGGCCAGCATCCCTGTGGAGGGCTTTCCACACCCTGTAGAATCCACATGGGCCAGCATCCCTGTGGAGGGCTTTCCACACCCTGTAGAGTCAACATGGGCCAGCATCCTTGTGGAGGGCTTTCCACACCCTGTAGAATCAACATGGGCCAGCATCCCTGTGGAGGGCTTTCCACACCCTGTAGAATCAACATGGGCCAGCATCCTTGTGGAGGGCTTTCCACACCCTGTAGAGTCAACATGGGCCAGCATCCTTGTGGAGGGCTTTCGACACCCTGTAGAGTCAACATGGGCCAGCATCCTTGTGGAGGGCTTTCCACACCCTGTAGAGTCAACATGGGCCAGCATCCCTGTGGACGGCTTTCCACACCCTGTAGAGTCAACATGGGCCAGTATCCCTGTGGAGGGCTTTCCACACCCTGTAGAGTCAACATGGGCCAGCATCCCTGTGGAGGGCTTTCCACACCCTGTAGAATCCACATGGGCCAGCATCCCTGTGGAGGGCTTTCCACACCCTGTAGAGTCAACATGGGCCAGCATCCTTGTGGAGGGCTTTCCACACCCTGTAGAATCAACATGGGCCAGCATCCCTGTGGAGGGCTTTCCACACCCTGTAGAATCAACATGGGCCAGCATCCTTGTGGAGGGCTTTCCACACCCTGTAGAGTCAACATGGGCCAGCATCCTTGTGGAGGGCTTTCGACACCCTGTAGAGTCAACATGGGCCAGCATCCTTGTGGAGGGCTTTCCACACCCTGTAGAGTCAACATGGGCCAGCATCCTTGTGGAGGGCTTTCCACACCCTATAGAGTCAACATGGGCCAGCATCCTTGTGGAGGGCTTTCCACACCCTGTAGAGTCAACATGGGCCAGCATCCTTGTGGAAGGCTTTCCACACCCTGTAGAGTCCACATGGGCCAGCATCCCTGTGGAGGGCTTTCCACACCCTGTAGAGTCAACATGGGCCAGCATCCCTGTGGAGGGCTTTCCACACCCTGTAGAGTCCACATGGGCCAGCATCCCTGTGGAGGGCTTTCCACACCCTGTAGAATCAACATGGGCCAGCATCCCTGTGGAGGGCTTTCCACACCCTGTAGAATCAACATGGGCCAGCATCCTTGTGGAGGGCTTTCCACACCCTGTAGAGTCAACATGGGCCAGCATCCTTGTGGAGGGCTTTCGACACCCTGTAGATTCCACATGGGCCAGCATCCCTGTGGAACAGTTAGGACACCTTGTAGAGTCCACATGGGCCAGCATCCCTGTGGAACAGTTAGGACACCTTGTAGTCCACATGGGCCAGCATCCCTGTGGAACAGTTAGGACACCTTGTAGAGTCCACATGGGCCAGCATCCCTGTGGAACAGTTAGGACACCTTGTAGAGTCCACATGGGCCAGCATCCTTGTGGAACAGTTAGGACACCTTGTAGAGTCAACATGGGCCAGCATCCTTGTGGAGGGCTTTCCACACCCTGTAGAGTCAACATGGGCCAGCATCCTTGTGGAACGCTTTCGACACCCTGTAGAGTCAACATGGGCCAGCATCCTTGTGGAGGGCTTTCCACACCCTGTAGAGTCAACATGGGCCAGCATCCCTGTGGAGGGCTTTCCACACCCTGTAGAGTCAACATGGGCCAGCATCCCTGTGGAGGGCTTTCCACACCCTGTAGAGTCAACATGGGCCAGCATCCTTGTGGAGGGCTTTCGACACCTTGTAGAGTCAACATGGGCCAGCATCCTTGTGGAGGGCTTTCCACACCCTGTAGAGTCAACATGGGCCAGCATCCCTGTGGAGGGCTTTCCACACCCTGTAGAGTCAACATGGGCCAGCATCCCTGTGGAGGGCTTTCCACACCCTGTAGAATCCACATGGGCCAGCATCCTTGTGGAGGGCTTTCCACACCCTGTAGAGTCAACATGGGCCAGCATCCCTGTGGAGGGCTTTCCACACCCTGTAGAATCCACATGGGCCAGCATCCCTGTGGAGGGCTTTCCACACCCTGTAGAGTCAACATGGGCCAGCATCCCTGTGGAGGGCTTTCCACACCCTGTAGAATCAACATGGGCCAGCATCCTTGTGGAGGGCTTTCCACACCTTGTAGAGTCAACATGGGCCAGCATCCCTGTGGAGGGCTTTCCACACCCTGTAGAGTCAACATGGGCCAGCATCCCTGTGGAGGGCTTTCCACACCCTGTAGAATCAACATGGGCCAGCATCCTTGTGGAGGGCTTTCCACACCTTGTAGAGTCAACATGGGCCAGCATCCCTGTGGAGGGCTTTCCACACCCTGTAGAGTCAACATGGGCCAGCATCCTTGTGGAGGGCTTTCCACACCCTGTAGAGTCAACATGGGCCAGCATCCCTGTGGACGGCTTTCCACACCCTGTAGAGTCAACATGGGCCAGTATCCCTGTGGAGGGCTTTCCACACCCTGTAGAGTCAACATGGGCCAGCATCCCTGTGGAGGGCTTTCCACACCCTGTAGAATCCACATGGGCCAGCATCCCTGTGGAGGGCTTTCCACACCCTGTAGAGTCAACATGGGCCAGCATCCTTGTGGAGGGCTTTCCACACCCTGTAGAATCAACATGGGCCAGCATCCCTGTGGAGGGCTTTCCACACCCTGTAGAATCAACATGGGCCAGCATCCTTGTGGAGGGCTTTCCACACCCTGTAGAGTCAACATGGGCCAGCATCCTTGTGGAGGGCTTTCGACACCCTGTAGAGTCAACATGGGCCAGCATCCTTGTGGAGGGCTTTCCACACCCTGTAGAGTCAACATGGGCCAGCATCCTTGTGGAGGGCTTTCCACACCCTGTAGAGTCAACATGGGCCAGCATCCTTGTGGAGGGCTTTCCACACCCTGTAGAGTCAACATGGGCCAGCATCCTTGTGGAAGGCTTTCCACACCCTGTAGAGTCCACATGGGCCAGCATCCCTGTGGAGGGCTTTCCACACCCTGTAGAGTCAACATGGGCCAGCATCCCTGTGGAGGGCTTTCCACACCCTGTAGAGTCCACATGGGCCAGCATCCCTGTGGAGGGCTTTCCACACCCTGTAGAATCAACATGGGCCAGCATCCCTGTGGAGGGCTTTCCACACCCTGTAGAATCAACATGGGCCAGCATCCTTGTGGAGGGCTTTCCACACCCTGTAGAGTCAACATGGGCCAGCATCCTTGTGGAGGGCTTTCGACACCCTGTAGATTCCACATGGGCCAGCATCCCTGTGGAACAGTTAGGACACCTTGTAGAGTCCACATGGGCCAGCATCCCTGTGGAACAGTTAGGACACCTTGTAGAGTCCACATGGGCCAGCATCCCTGTGGAACAGTTAGGACACCTTGTAGAGTCCACATGGGCCAGCATCCCTGTGGAACAGTTAGGACACCTTGTAGAGTCCACATGGGCCAGCATCCTTGTGGAACAGTTAGGACACCTTGTAGAGTCAACATGGGCCAGCATCCTTGTGGAGGGCTTTCCACACCCTGTAGAGTCAACATGGGCCAGCATCCTTGTGGAACGCTTTCGACACCCTGTAGAGTCAACATGGGCCAGCATCCTTGTGGAGGGCTTTCCACACCCTGTAGAGTCAACATGGGCCAGCATCCCTGTGGAGGGCTTTCCACACCCTGTAGAGTCAACATGGGCCAGCATCCCTGTGGAGGGCTTTCCACACCCTGTAGAGTCAACATGGGCCAGCATCCTTGTGGAGGGCTTTCGACACCTTGTAGAGTCAACATGGGCCAGCATCCTTGTGGAGGGCTTTCCACACCCTGTAGAGTCAACATGGGCCAGCATGCCTGTGGAGGGCTTTCCACACCCTGTAGAATCCACATGGGCCAGCATCCTTGAGGAGGGCTTTCCACACCCTGTAGAGTCAACATGGGCCAGCATCCCTGTGGAGGGCTTTCCACACCCTGTAGAGTCAACATGGGCCAGCATCCCTGTGGAGGGCTTTCCACACCCTGTAGAATCCACATGGGCCAGCATCCCTGTGGAGGGCTTTCCACACCCTGTAGAGTCAACATGGGCCAGCATCCCTGTGGAGGGCTTTCCACACCCTGTAGAATCAACATGGGCCAGCATCCCTGTGGAGGGCTTTCCACACCCTGTAGAATCAACATGGGCCAGCATCCTTGTGGAGGGCTTTCCACACCCTGTAGAGTCAACATGGGCCAGCATCCTTGTGGAGGGCTTTCCACACCCTGTAGAGTCAACATGGGCCAGCATCCTTGTGGAGGGCTTTCGACACCCTGTAGAGTCAACATGGGCCAGCATCCTTGTGGAGCGCTTTCCACACCCTGTAGAGTCAACATGGGCCAGCATCCTTGTGGAGGGCTTTCCACACCCTGTAGAGTCAACATGGGCCAGCATCCTTGTGGAGGGCTTTCCACACCCTGTAGAGTCAACATGGACCAGCATCCTTGTGGAGGGCTTTCCACACCCTGTAGAGTCAACATGGGCCAGCATCCCTGTGGAGGGCTTTCCACACCCTGTAGAGTCAACATGGGCCAGCATCCCTGTGGAGGGCTTTCCACACCCTGTAGAGTCCACATGGGCCAGCATCCCTGTGGAGGGCTTTCCACACCCTGTAGAATCAACATGGGCCAGCATCCCTGTGGAGGGCTTTCCGCACCCTGTAGAATCAACATGGGCGAGCATCCTTGTGGAGGGCTTTCGACACCTTGTAGAGTCAACATGGGCCAGCATCCTTGTGGAGGGCTTTCCACACCCTGTAGAGTCAACATGGGCCAGCATCCCTGTGGAGGGCTTTCCACACCCTGTAGAATCAACATGGGCCAGCATCCTTGTGGAGGGCTTTCCACACCTTGTAGAGTCAACATGGGCCAGCATCCCTGTGGAGGGCTTTCCACACCCTGTAGAGTCAACATGGGCCAGCATCCCTGTGGAGGGCTTTCCACACCCTGTAGAGTCAACATGGGCCAGCATCCCTGTGGAGGGCTTTCCACACCCTGTAGAGTCAACATGGGCCAGCATCCCTGTGGAGGGCTTTCCACACCCTGTAGAATCCACATGGGCCAGCATCCCTGTGGAGGGCTTTCCACACCCTGTAGAGTCAACATGGGCCAGCATCCCTGTGGAGGGCTTTCCACACCCTGTAGAATCAACATGGGCCAGCATCCCTGTGGAGGGCTTTCCACACCCTGTAGAATCAACATGGGCCAGCATCCTTGTGGAGGGCTTTCCACACCCTGTAGAGTCAACATGGGCCAGCATCCTTGTGGAGGGCTTTCCACACCCTGTAGAGTCAACATGGGCCAGCATCCTTGTGGAGGGCTTTCGACACCCTGTAGAGTCAACATGGGCCAGCATCCTTGTGGAGCGCATTCCACACCCTGTAGAGTCAACATGGGCCAGCATCCTTGTGGAGGGCTTTCCACACCCTGTAGAGTCAACATGGGCCAGCATCCTTGTGGAGGGCTTTCCACACCCTGTAGAGTCAACATGGACCAGCATCCTTGTGGAGGGCTTTCCACACCCTGTAGAGTCAACATGGGCCAGCATCCCTGTGGAGGGCTTTCCACACCCTGTAGAGTCAACATGGGCCAGCATCCCTGTGGAGGGCTTTCCACACCCTGTAGAGTCCACATGGGCCAGCATCCCTGTGGAGGGCTTTCCACACCCTGTAGAATCAACATGGGCCAGCATCCCTGTGGAGGGCTTTCCGCACCCTGTAGAATCAACATGGGCGAGCATCCTTGTGGAGGGCTTTCGACACCTTGTAGAGTCAACATGGGCCAGCATCCTTGTGGAGGGCTTTCCACACCCTGTAGAGTCAACATGGGCCAGCATCCCTGTGGAGGGCTTTCCACACCCTGTAGAATCAACATGGGCCAGCATCCTTGTGGAGGGCTTTCCACACCTTGTAGAGTCAACATGGGCCAGCATCCCTGTGGAGGGCTTTCCACACCCTGTAGAGTCAACATGGGCCAGCATCCCTGTGGAGGGCTTTCCACACCCTGTAGAGTCAACATGGGCCAGCATCCCTGTGGAGGGCTTTCCACACCCTGTAGAATCCACATGGGCCAGCATCCCTGTGGAGGGCTTTCCGCACCTTGTAGAGTCAACATGGGCCAGCATCCCTGTGGAGGGCTTTCCACACCCTGTAGAATCAACATGGGCCAGCATCCTTGTGGAGGGCTTTCCACACCCTGTAGAGTCAACATGGGCCAGCATCCCTGTGGAGGGCTTTCCACACCCTGTAGAGTCAACATGGGCCAGTATCCCTGTGGAGGGCTTTCCACACCCTGTAGAGTCAACATGGGCCAGCATCCCTGTGGAGGGCTTTCCACACCCTGTAGAATCCACATGGGCCAGCATCCCTGTGGAGGGCTTTCCACACCCTGTAGAGTCAACATGGGCCAGCATCCTTGTGGAGGGCTTTCCACACCCTGTAGAGTCAACATGGGCCAGCATCCTTGTGGAGGGCTTTCCACACCCTGTAGAGTCAACATGGGCCAGCATCCTTGTGGAGGGCTTTCCACACCCTGTAGAGTCCACATGGGCCAGCATCCCTGTGGAGGGCTTTCCACACCCTGTAGAGTCAACATGGGCCAGCATCCCTGTGGAGGGCTTTCCACACCCTGTAGAATCAACATGGGCCAGCATCCTTGTGGAGGGCTTTCCACACCCTGTAGAGTCAACATGGGCCAGCATCCTTGTGGAGGGCTTTCGACACCCTGTAGAGTCCACATGGGCCAGCATCCCTGTGGAACAGTTAGGACACCTTGTAGAGTCCACATGGGCCAGCATCCCTGTGGAACAGTTAGGACACCTTGTAGAGTCCACATGGGCCAGCATCCCTGTGGAACAGTTAGGACACCTTGTAGAGTCCACATGGGCCAGCATCCCTGTGGAACAGTTAGGACACCTTGTAGAGTCCACATGGGCCAGCATCCTTGTGGAACAGTTAGGACACCTTGTAGAGTCAACATGGGCCAGCATCCTTGTGGAGGGCTTTCCACACCCTGTAGAGTCAACATGGGCCAGCATCCTTGTGGAACGCTTTCGACACCCTGTAGAGTCAACATGGGCCAGCATCCTTGTGGAGGGCTTTCCACACCCTGTAGAGTCAACATGGGCCAGCATCCCTGTGGAGGGCTTTCCACACCCTGTAGAGTCAACATGGGCCAGCATCCTTGTGGAGGGCTTTCCACACCCTGTAGAGTCAACATGGGCCAGCATCCTTGTGGAGGGCTTTCCACACCCTGTAGAGTCCACATGGGCCAGCATCCCTGTGGAGGGCTTTCCACACCCTGTAGAGTCAACATGGGCCAGCATCCCTGTGGAGGGCTTTCCACACCCTGTAGAGTCCACATGGGCCAGCATCCCTGTGGAGGGCTTTCCACACCCTGTAGAATCAACATGGGCCAGCATCCCTGTGGAGGGCTTTCCACACCCTGTAGAATCAACATGGGCCAGCATCCTTGTGGAGGGCTTTCCACACCCTGTAGAGTCAACATGGGCCAGCATCCTTGTGGAGGGCTTTCCACACCCTGTAGAGTCAACATGGGCCAGCATCCTTGTGGAGGGCTTTCCACACCCTGTAGAGTCAACATGGGCCAGCATCCTTGTGGAGGGCTTTCCACACCCTATAGAGTCAACATGGGCCAGCATCCTTGTGGAGGGCTTTCCACACCCTGTAGAGTCCACATGGGCCAGCATCCCTGTGGAGGGCTTTCCACACCCTGTAGAGTCAACATGGGCCAGCATCCCTGTGGAGGGCTTTCCACACCCTGTAGAATCCATGTCCCGACTAATTGAGGCTATTCTGATATTAAGGTGTTCCTAGTGTTTTGTACACTCAGTACACCGTACTAGTCAGAAGTTTGGACACACCTATTCATTGCAGGGTTTTTCTTCAATTTTACATTGTAGAATAATAGTGAAGACATCAAAACTATGAAATAACACATATGGAATCATGTAGTAACCAAAAAAAGTGTTTTTTCAAAATAGCCACTCCTTGCCTTTGCACTCAAACTGAGTGTTGGAGTGTGCCCATGCATATTAAAAAACAAGAAAATCGTGCCGTCTGGTTTGCTTAATATAAGGAATTTTAAATTATTTATACTTTAACTTTGTATTTTAATATATATATATATATATATATATTAAATTATTCAACAGAACAATAAAAAACACAGCAAAAGTAAGTACTACTACAAAAGGTAAATCAACCCTCCCGACCGCCGAAATAAAAATAAATTAAAACAATGACAAATGACAAAATAAAAATAAGAGTTAAATTAGAATAGTAATAATACTAATGACTAAATAAGACAAATGACAAGAGATACCAACATATACTCAAAGCACATTACAGAGAGACAACAGCTACATCAATCTACAAGCTCACATCCACCAACCCCAATGGAAGTGTTTCCATGGAGACCAGGAAGGGTTGCCATATTTTCACAAAGTGGTTGAAATGATTTCTTAAAGCCGAGGTCATCTTCTCCATAGGAATACACTTATTCATTTCAGAGAGCCTTCTTGTAATTGGGAGAGGGGAATAGGATTTCCATGTCAATGCAACACACTTTCTTGCAGGGGCAAGGGCGATTTCTGTCAATTAGATTTTTGAAGTTATTCCTCAAATTCACATTTGTGAAGTTACCCAGAAGGCATATTCCAGGGTCAAGTGGGAAAGGGACCTCCATAACAAAAGGTCAGGGTGTCACAAACATCATGCCAGAAGGCTTCTAATTTACTACACTGCCAAGTAGAATGTCAAAAAAAGTGCCTTTTGTTGTTCCATATCTAAAACTATACATTTACTTTTGATACTTAAGTATATTTAACTTCTACCAAATACTTTGACTTTTACTCAACTAGTATTTAACTGGATGACTTTCACTGGAGTCTCTTTCTATTAAGGTATCTTTAAATTTAAGGCATCTTTACATTTACTCAAGTATGACATTTGGGTACTTTTTCAACGTGTGTGTGTGGCAACAAGGTAAATTATAGAATTTTGAAAAACTACATAAACATTTGATTGGGTAGAAAAATGTGTAATTGAAACTCAGTTTCTATTATTAAATCTCATGAATGGATTAGAAAATGAAACAGTAAAACAAATGTAAGATAATATTAGATCAGTGTTTCTACACATGAAAACTACGTTTAACAATTTTCCCTAAACATGTTACAAAAACGAATTTAGTGGAAGAACTGTGCCGATGAAAACATTGGTAACAGAATTACAATAAACAGAATGTCATGTTTTTATGCAACTAAGTTTTCCAAAAACCCTTTAACTCTTAAATATCTGCTCCCAATTCAAAGTCAAAGAGGTCTGCAGAAAGAATGGGGTATATGTTAACTATGATATGGCACCTTGAGTTTAAACTACAGTCAGTGAAGTGGATTTACACGCGGTAACAGAATTACGGTAACGGAATTATATCACGGGTCCCTAATTTGTGCTACACAGAAATGTATAATTATGGATATGAATGTCATTCTCCTCATGTTTCACAAGTTTGCATGTCACAGCACAGCTTCAGTAGATTAGAGTACAGCACAGTACAGCACAGCTTCAGTAGATTAGAGTACAGCACAGCTTCAGTAGATTAAAGTACAGCACAGCTTCAGTAGATTAGAGTACAGCACAGTACAGCACAGCTTCAGCAGATTAGAGTACAGCGCAGTACAGCACAGCTTCAGCAGATTAGAGTACAGTGCAGTACAGCACAGCTTCAGTAGATTAGAGTACAGCGCAGTACAGCACAGCTTCAGCAGATTAGAGTACAGCGCAGTACAGCACAGCTTCAGTAGATTAGAGTACAGCGCAGTACAGCACAGCTTCAGCAGATTAGAGTACAGCGCAGTACAGCACAGCTTCAGTAGATTAGAGTACAGTGCAGTACAGCACAGCTTCAGTAGATTAGAGTACAGCGCAGTACAGCACAGAAGAGTATAGTAGAGTTCAGTAAGGTTCAATAGAGTATAGTTCAGTACAGTTCAATAGAGTATAGTGCAGTACAGTTCAATAGAGTATAGTTCAGTACAGTTCAATAGAGTATAGTTCAGTACAGTTCAATAGAGTATAGTTCAGTACAGTTCAATAGAGTATAGCACAGTACAGTTCAGTACAGTTCAATAGAGTATAGTTCAGAACAGTTCAATAGAGTATAGTTCAGTACAGTTCAATAGAGTATAGTTCAGTACAGTTCAATAGAGTATAGCACAGTACAGTTCAGTACAGTTCAATAGAGTATAGTTCAGAACAGTTCAATAGAGTATAGTTCAGTACAGTTCAATAGAGTATAGTGCAGTACAGTTCAATGGAGTATAGTTCAGTACAGTTCAATAGAGTATAGTTCAGTACAGTTCAATAGAGTATAGTTCAGTACAGTTCAATAGAGTATAGTTCAGTACAGTTCAATAGAGTACAGTTCAATAGAGTTCAATAGAGTATAGTTCAGTACAGTTCAATAGAGTTCAATAGAGTATAGTTCAGTACAGTTCAATAGAGTTCAATAGAGTATAGTTCAGTACAGTTCAATAGAGTATAGTTCAGTACAGTTCAATAGAGATCAATAGAGTATAGTTCAGTACATTAGATAACGTTTGATGTTTGAACAGCGGTTAAAAAAGTATCCATTCTCATACTTGAGTAAAAGTAAAGATACCTTAATAGAAAACGACTCAAGTAAAAGTGAAAGTCACCCAGTAAAATACTACTTGACTATTTGGTTTTAAAAATGAAAAGTACATGTAATTGCTAAAATATACTTAAGTATCAAAAGTAAAAGTATAAATTATTTCAAATGACATATTAAGCAAACCAGACGGCACAATTTATGTATTTATCGATAGCCAGGGACAAACTCCAACACACTTACAAACAAAGCATTTGTGTTTAGTAAGTCCACCAGATCAGAGGCAGTAGGGATGACCAGGGTTGTTCTCTGTTTAGAGAGTCCTCCAGATCAGAGGCAGTAGGGATGACCAGGGTTGTTCTCTGTTTAGAGAGTCCTCCAGATCAGAGGCAGTAGGGATGACCAGGGATGTTCTGTTTAGTAAGTCCACCAGATCAGAGGCAGTAGGGATGACCAGGGTTGTTCTCTGTTTAGAGAGTCCTCCAGATCAGAGACAGTAGGGATGACCAGGGATGTTCTCTGTTTAGTAAGTCCACCAGATCAGAGGCAGTAGGGATGACCAGGGTTGTTCTCTGTTTAGTAAGTCCTCCAGATCAGAGGCAGTAGGGATGACCAGGGTTGTTCTCTGTTTAGAGAGTCCTCCAGATCAGAGGCAGTAGGGATGACCAGGGATGTTCTGTTTAGTAAGTCCACCAGATCAGAGGCAGTAGGGATGACCAGGGTTGTTCTCTGTTTAGAGAGTCCTCCAGATCAGAGACAGTAGGGATGACCAGGGATGTTCTCTGTTTAGTAAGTCCACCAGATCAGAGGCAGTAGGGATGACCAGGGTTGTTCTCTGTTTAGTAAGTCCTCCAGATCAGAGGCAGTAGGGATGACCAGGGTTGTTCTCTGTTTAGTAAGTCCTCCAGATCAGCGACAGTAGGGATGACCAGGGATGTTCTCTGTTTAGTAAGTCCTCCAGATCAGAGGCAGTAGGGATGACCAGGGTTGTTCTCTGTTTAGAGAGTCCTCCAGATCAGAGGCAGTAGGGATGACCAGGGTTGTTCTCTGTTTAGTAAGTCCTCCAGATCAGAGGCAGTAGGGATGACCAGGGTTGTTCTCTGTTTAGAGAGTCCTCCAGATCAGAGGCAGTAGGGATGACCAGGGTTGTTCTCTGTTTAGTAAGTCCACCAGATCAGAGGCAGTAGGGATGACCAGGGATGTTCTCTGTTTAGTAAATCCACCAGATCAGAGGCAGTAGGGATGACCAGGGATGTTCTCTGTTTAGTAAATCCACCAGATCAGAGGCAGTAGGGATGACCAGGGTTGTTCTCTGTTTAGTAAATCCACCAGATCAGAGGCATTAGGGATGACCAGGGATGTTCTCTGTTTAGTAAATCCACCAGATCAGAGGCAGTAGGGATGACCAGGGATGTTCTCTGTTTAGTAAATCCACCAGATCAGAGGCAGTAGGGATGACCAGGGTTGTTCTCTGTTTAGTAAGTCCACCAGATCAGAGGCAGTAGGGATGACCAGGGTTGTTCTCTGTTTAGTAATCCTCCAGATCAGAGGCAGTAGGGATGACCAGGGATGTTCTCTGTTTAGTGAGTCCACCAGATCAGAGGCAGTAGGGATGACCAGGGATGTTCTCTGTTTAGTAAATCCACCAGATCAGAGGCAGTAGGGATGACCAGGGTTGTTCTCTGTTTAGTAAGTCCACCAGATCAGAGGCAGTAGGGATGACCAGGGATGTTCTCTGTTTAGTAAATCCACCAGATCAGAGGCAGTATGGATGACCAGGGTTGTTCTCTGTTTAGTAAGTCCACCAGATCAGAGGCAGTAGGGATGACCAGGGATGTTCTCTGTTTAGTAAATCCACCAGATCAGAGGCAGTAGGGATGACCAGGGTTGTTCTCTGTTTAGTAAGTCCTCCAGATCAGAGACAGTAGGGATGACCAGGGATGTTCTCTGTTTAGTAAGTCCACCAGATCAGAGGCAGTAGGGATGACCAGGGTTGTTCTCTGTTTAGTAAGTCCACCAGATCAGAGGCAGTAGGGATGACCAGGGTTGTTCTCTGTTTAGAGAGTCCTCCAGATCAGAGGCAGTAGGGATGACCAGGGTTGTTCTCTGTTTAGTAAGTCCTCCAGATCAGAGGCAGTAGGGATGACCAGGGTTGTTCTCTGTTTAGAGAGTCCTCCAGATCAGAGGCAGTAGGGATGACCAGGGTTGTTCTCTGTTTAGTAAGTCCACCAGATCAGAGGCAGTAGGGATGACCAGGGATGTTCTCTGTTTAGTAAATCCACCAGATCAGAGGCAGTAGGGATGACCAGGGATGTTCTCTGTTTAGTAAATCCACCAGATCAGAGGCAGTAGGGATGACCAGGGTTGTTCTCTGTTTAGTAAATCCACCAGATCAGAGGCATTAGGGATGACCAGGGATGTTCTCTGTTTAGTAAATCCACCAGATCAGAGGCAGTAGGGATGACCAGGGATGTTCTCTGTTTAGTAAATCCACCAGATCAGAGGCAGTAGGGATGACCAGGGTTGTTCTCTGTTTAGTAAGTCCACCAGATCAGAGGCAGTAGGGATGACCAGGGTTGTTCTCTGTTTAGTAATCCTCCAGATCAGAGGCAGTAGGGATGACCAGGGATGTTCTCTGTTTAGTGAGTCCACCAGATCAGAGGCAGTAGGGATGACCAGGGATGTTCTCTGTTTAGTAAATCCACCAGATCAGAGGCAGTAGGGATGACCAGGGTTGTTCTCTGTTTAGAGAGTCCTCCAGATCAGAGACAGTAGGGATGACCAGGGATGTTCTCTGTTTAGTAAGTCCACCAGATCAGAGGCAGTAGGGATGACCAGGGTTGTTCTCTGTTTAGTAAGTCCTCCAGATCAGAGGCAGTAGGGATGACCAGGGTTGTTCTCTGTTTAGTAAGTCCTCCAGATCAGCGACAGTAGGGATGACCAGGGATGTTCTCTGTTTAGTAAGTCCTCCAGATCAGAGGCAGTAGGGATGACCAGGGTTGTTCTCTGTTTAGAGAGTCCTCCAGATCAGAGGCAGTAGGGATGACCAGGGTTGTTCTCTGTTTAGTAAGTCCTCCAGATCAGAGGCAGTAGGGATGACCAGGGTTGTTCTCTGTTTAGAGAGTCCTCCAGATCAGAGGCAGTAGGGATGACCAGGGTTGTTCTCTGTTTAGTAAGTCCACCAGATCAGAGGCAGTAGGGATGACCAGGGATGTTCTCTGTTTAGTAAATCCACCAGATCAGAGGCAGTAGGGATGACCAGGGATGTTCTCTGTTTAGTAAATCCACCAGATCAGAGGCAGTAGGGATGACCAGGGTTGTTCTCTGTTTAGTAAATCCACCAGATCAGAGGCATTAGGGATGACCAGGGATGTTCTCTGTTTAGTAAATCCACCAGATCAGAGGCAGTAGGGATGACCAGGGATGTTCTCTGTTTAGTAAATCCACCAGATCAGAGGCAGTAGGGATGACCAGGGTTGTTCTCTGTTTAGTAAGTCCACCAGATCAGAGGCAGTAGGGATGACCAGGGTTGTTCTCTGTTTAGTAATCCTCCAGATCAGAGGCAGTAGGGATGACCAGGGATGTTCTCTGTTTAGTGAGTCCACCAGATCAGAGGCAGTAGGGATGACCAGGGATGTTCTCTGTTTAGTAAATCCACCAGATCAGAGGCAGTAGGGATGACCAGGGTTGTTCTCTGTTTAGTAAGTCCACCAGATCAGAGGCAGTAGGGATGACCAGGGATGTTCTCTGTTTAGTAAATCCACCAGATCAGAGGCAGTATGGATGACCAGGGTTGTTCTCTGTTTAGTAAGTCCACCAGATCAGAGGCAGTAGGGATGACCAGGGATGTTCTCTGTTTAGTAAATCCACCAGATCAGAGGCAGTAGGGATGACCAGGGTTGTTCTCTGTTTAGTAAGTCCTCCAGATCAGAGACAGTAGGGATGACCAGGGATGTTCTCTGTTTAGTAAGTCCACCAGATCAGAGGCAGTAGGGATGACCAGGGTTGTTCTCTGTTTAGTAAGTCCACCAGATCAGAGGCAGTAGGGATGACCAGGGATGTTCTCTGTTTAGAGAGTCCTCCAGATCAGAGGCAGTAGGGATGACCAGGGTTGTTCTCTGTTTAGTAAGTCCACCAGATCAGAGGCAGTAGGGATGACCAGGGATGTTCTCTGTTTAGTAAGTCCTCCAGATCAGAGGCAGTAGGGATGACCAGGGTTGTTCTCTGTTTAGAGAGTCCTCCAGATCAGAGGCAGTAGGGATGACCAGGGTTGTTCTCTGTTTAGTAAGTCCTCCAGATCAGAGGCAGTAGGGATGACCAGGGTTGTTCTCTGTTTAGTAAGTCCACCAGATCAGAGGCAGTAGGGATGACCAGGGTTGTTCTCTGTTTAGTAATCCTCCAGATAAGAGGCAGTAGGGATGACCAGGGATGTTCTCTGTTTAGTGAGTCCACCAGATCAGAGGCAGTAGGGATGACCAGGGATGTTCTCTGTTTAGTAAATCCACCAGATCAGAGGCAGTAGGGATGACCAGGGTTGTTCTCTGTTTAGTAAGTCCACCAGATCAGAGGCAGTAGGGATGACCAGGGATGTTCTCTGTTTAGTAAATCCACCAGATCAGAGGCAGTAGGGATGACCAGGGTTGTTCTCTGTTTAGTAAGTCCACCAGATCAGAGGCAGTAGGGATGACCAGGGATGTTCTCTGTTTAGTAAATCCACCAGATCAGAGGCAGTAGGGATGACCAGGGTTGTTCTCTGTTTAGTAAATCCACCAGATCAGAGGCATTAGGGATGACCAGGGATGTTCTCTGTTTAGTAAATCCACCAGATCAGAGGCAGTAGGGATGACCAGGGTTGTTCTCTGTTTAGTAAGTCCACCAGATCAGAGGCAGTAGGGATGACCAGGGTTGTTCTCTGTTTAGTAAGTCCACCAGATCAGAGGCAGTAGGGATGACCAGGGTTGTTCTCTGTTTAGTAAGTCCACCAGATCAGAGGCAGTAGGGATGACCAGGGTTGTTCTCTGTTTAGTAAGTCCACCAGATCAGAGGCTAGTAGGGATGACCAGGGTTGTTCTCTGTTTAGTAAGTCCACCAGATCAGAGGCAGTAGGGATGACCAGGGTTGTTCTCTTGATAAGTGTGTGAATTTAACCATTTTCCTGTCCTGCTAAGCATTCAAAATGTAACGAGTACGGAGTAAAAGGTACATTCTTTTCTTTAGGAATATAGTGAAGTAAAAGGTACATTCTTTTCTTTAGGAATATAGTGAAGTAAAAGGTACATTCTTTTCTTTAGGAATATAGTGAAGTAAAAGGTACATTCTTTTCTTTAGGAATATAGTGAAGTAAAAGGTACATTCTTTTCTTTAGGAATATAGTGAAGTAAAAGGTACATTCTTTTCTTTAGGAATATAGTGAAGTAAAAGGTACATTCTTTTCTTTAGGAATATAGTGAAGTAAAAGGTACATTCTTTTCTTTAGGAATATAGTGAAGTAAAAGTAAAAACAATCCAAAGTAGTAAAGTACAGATACCACGAAAACGACTTAAGTAAAAATACTACTTAAGTACTTTACACCGAGTTAGAAAACATTTAATAAAGGTTGATTTTGGACTAAACGCTCCCTTTGACATTCCCTTTAAAAAGCAGAGAATGTTCTGGAACGCACTTCTACAGATACGGAGGAGAAAATCAGAGAACGCTCAGATATTTCTCTAGCAAGTGGTGCGTTGGACATTGAGGTGTGTCTGGCTTTTGGGGTAGAGGTGAGGTGGACATTGAGGTGTGTCTGTCTTTTGGGGTAGAGGTGCGGTGGACATTGAGGTGTGTCTGGCTTTTGGGGTAGAGGTGCGGTGGACATTGAGGTGTGACTGGCTTTTGGGGTAGAGCTGCGTTGGGCATTGAGGTGTGTCTGGCTTTTGGGGTAGAGGTGCGGTGGACATTGAGGTGTGTCTGGCTTTTGGGGTAGAGGTGCGGTGGACATTGAGGTGTGTCTGGTTTTTGGGGTAGAGGTGCGGTGGACATTGAGGTGTGTCTGGCTTTTGGGGTAGAGGTGCGGTGGACATTGAGGTGTGACTGGCTTTTGGGGTAGAGCTGCGTTGGGCATTGAGGTGTGTCTGGCTTTTGGGGTAGAGGTGCGGTGGACATTGAGGTGTGTCTGGCTTTTGGGGTAGAGGTGCGGTGGACATTGAGTTGTGTCTGGTTTTTGGGGTAGAGGTGCGGTGGACATTGAGGTGTGACTGGCTTTTGGGGTAGAGCTGCGGTGGACATTGAGGTGTGACTGGCTTTTGGGGTAGAGCTGCGTTGGGCATTGAGGTGTGTCTGGCTTTTGGGGTAGAGGTGCGGTGGACATTGAGGTGTGTCTGGCTTTTGGGGTAGAGGTGCGGTGGACATTGAGGTGTGTCTGGCTTTTGGGGTAGAGGTGCGGTGGACATTGAGGTGTGTCTGGCTTTTAGGGTAGAGCTGCTTGGTTGAAGCCAGCTAAGAGGGAGACACACAGAGCAACACAAACTCAAAGCATGAAGGGTCACTCAACTGAAAATGATACAATATTACAATTCCAAAACTGATACAGCATCCTGACCTTTTCCTCATCCCCATTTCCGTCGACTGTGCGGATCTTCAGAAATTGAGACAGAAGTATTCCTCTTTTTTTTAACGACGTACAGTATGTATATTTCTATTATAACAAGGCATGAGC
Source organism: Oncorhynchus nerka (assembly GCF_034236695.1). Lineage (NCBI taxonomy): Eukaryota > Metazoa > Chordata > Actinopteri > Salmoniformes > Salmonidae > Oncorhynchus > Oncorhynchus nerka. The sequence continues at coordinate 13,525,619 of NC_088402.1, forward strand.
TCCCTTCTCAATTTATCTGCCAGGGTCCGAAGATGCTGCATGTGCACTGTAGTGTTCTGAGCTCTGATTGGATACGTGGCAAAGAGGGACATTTTCTTTTGGAAATGCAGACTTAATTTGACGAGCAGTGACACCTGACCATCAAAAGGTAGACACATTTCTAACAAACTAGGAAAGTATCTTCATGATGGTACTACAGTATTATCCCTCTTCAATACCACTCCATTCAACCCATGCAATCTCACAAACATAAAGTACACATTTAAAAATACTTATGAGCGACACACACTGACATGTATGCACACACACAACCTATCTCTCTCTTTATTTTGTAACCGCTAATCTATAACTTCTCTTCTTTTAATAATAAACAGTACATATACAAAGCCTTCACCGAGCACTATCAAAACAAACAAGTAAACAAAACCACGTTGTAACACTGTCGTTGGTAAGGCAGCACGGGGGCACTGGGGTCGATCACCATGGAGACAGAGGGACGCGTTGCACCGCAGCCGGCTCTGGGGGTTGGTCTGACGGAGCCAGATGCACACTGGGATATTGTACGTTCTACCTGCTTGGGTGACAAATGGTGTTCATGGGTCACTTCAAAAACAGGGAGGGAGAAAGTAGTGAAAATGTTCTCAAAGTGAATTAAAATGAGTTATTATTAGCCTGTGCCAGTCAGATTACCATCATGGGGAACTGGACTTCTTATTTTCCTTGTAGGGGAAACCTGTGGTTAGGACAGAAATGTAATGTTAAAGAGCAACTGCCCCTAAAAAACAACTTCTCCTTTAGAAAACAGCATATGGTGGCATCGATATGAGTCAGAAACATTTATTCTACTTTTAAAAACTGACGTGACACCCACATCAAACCACACCCCTAAACCAAGCCACGCCCCGAAATCAAACCCCGAAACCAAGCCACACCCCGAAACCCCTGAACCAAGCCACACCCTGAAATCAAGCCACACCCCTAAACCAGGCCACACCCCTAAACCAGGCCACGTTTGAACTCAGTCATGGCTGCTAGCATTTTTTTATGAACCAAATCTAAAAGGAGGCCAAACCAGAATGTTCAGCCAACCTTTAAGATTCTGCATCATTTAAGGCAGACAGACACTGGGCACTCAAGCTGAAAAACAATGGTCTGGTCCAGAAACAAACCCTAGAGTGCAATACAAAAATCTGCCCACAAGTCTTTGCTGAGTACGAGAACCTCTTTCAGCAAACCTTTCTAATACAGTCTGTTGGTGACTTTCGGTGTCATGACAACTACAAAAGCAGCGCCACCAACAGCACATCTTGTAACAGTCTTCTCAGAGTGACACAGGATCTATCATATGTTTGATATAGGACAAATGATAATACAGGTTTATTTTAACTCTATTTAACCTGGTAGGCCAGTTGAGAACAAGTTCTCAATAACAACTGCAACCTGGCCAAGATGAAGCAAAGCAGTGCGACACAAACAACAACACAGAGTTTCACATAAACAAACGTACAGTCAATAACAATAGAAAAATGTATATACAGTGTGTGCAAATGGAGTGAGGAGGTAAGGCAATAAATAGACCATAGTAGCCAAGTAATTACAATTGAGAAAATTAACACTGGAGTGATATATGTGCAGATGATGATGGTGTGCAAGTAGAAATACTGGTGTGCAAAAGAGAATTTAAAAAATAAAAACAATATAGGGATGAGGTAGGTAGTTGGATGGACTATTTACAGATGGGTTATGTACAGCAGCAGCAATTGGTTAGCTGCTCAGATAGCTGATGCTTAAAGTTAGTGAGGGAGATATAAGTCTCCAACTTCAGCGATTTTTGCAGTTCGTTCCAGTCATTGGCAGCAGAGAACTGGAAGGAGAGGTGGCCAAAGGAGGTGTTGGCTTTGGGGATGACCAGTGAGATATACCTGCTGGAGCGCGTGCTACGGGTGGGTGTGGTTATGGTGACCAGTGAGCTGAGATAAGGCGGAGATTTACCTAGCAGACTTGTAGATGACCTGGTGCCAGTGGGTCTGGCGACGAATACGTAGCGAGGACCAGCCAACGAGAGCATACAGGTCGCAATGGTGGGTGGTATATGAGGCTTTGGTGACAAAACAGATGGCACTGTGATAGACTACATCCAGTTTGCTGAGTAGAGTGCTGGAGGCTATTTTGTAAATGACATCGCCGATGTAATTGACAAAATAAGCTGTGAACTTACAGTAGATGTTTACATACACACGGCAGGTCTCCATAAGTTAGTGTTATCTAGAATGCTATCAGTGACAATCTCAACAGGGAAGCTGTATTTACACTGAAGAGCGCAAAAAGAGAGGGGGTGGGGCATGTAATCAGTAATGGCATACTCGCAACAGTATTGTGTTTTGTCTGTAATAGTAGCTATAGTCTGTTGTTTTGTCTGTAATAGTAGCTATAGTCTGTTGTTTTGTCTGTAATAGTAGCTATAGTCTGTTGTTTTGTCTGTAATAGTAGCTATAGTCTGTTGTTTTGTCTGTAATAGTAGCTATAGTCTGTTGTTTTGTCTGTAATAGTAGCTATAGTCTGTTGTTTTGTCTCTAATAGTAGCTATAGTCTGTTGTTTTGTCTGTAATAGTAGCTATAGTCTGTTGTTTTGTCTGTAATGGTAGTAAACCAAACAATGATGGTTCAATGCCCTCTTGTCCAGGTATTTTAGACATCAGGAAGCAATCTGTGAGTTTGTTTACTGGACTGCAGTGCTGCTAAAGGCAATTGAAGACTGATTGAGGCATTCCAGCTGTTGTTGGTTGGCTAGCTAGCTACTTCACCCCACGTTGACAGTTGAAGACTGATTGTGGCATTCCAGCTGTTGTTGGTTGGCTAGCTAGCTACTTCACCCCACGTTGACAGTTGAAGACTGATTGAGGCATTCCAGCTGTTGTTGGTTGGCTAGCTAGCTACTTCACCCCACGTTGACAGTTGAAGACTGATTGAGGCATTCCAGCTGTTGTTGGTTGGCTAGCTAGCTACTTCACCCCACGTTGACAGTTGAAGACTGATTGTGGCATTCCAGCTGTTGTTGGTTGGCTAGCTAGCTACTTCACCCCACGTTGACAGTTGAAGACTGATTGAGGCATTCCAGCTGTTGTTGGTTGGCTAGCTAGCTACTTCACCCCACGTTGACAGTTGAAGACTGATTGAGGCATTCCAACTGTTGTTGGATGGCTAGCTAGCTACTTCACCCCACGTTGACAGTTGTACGTTCTAGTGACAATAACATGGTAAACCATTTGTCAGACATCAGAACACTCAAGAGTGTGGGAGTGGCTAACAAGCTGTGGCATGGTTTGAAAACCAGGCATTGCTTGCAAGCCAGCCTACATGGAGCAGAAAACAGCTTGCTGAATTGCAAACATTTAATTATTTATTTATTTATCAAAGTTATTTTTTCTCTCTCCCATAAACATACAAACAAAAAATAAATGAAATATTGTACAGCATAAAAACATTGAGCATCACATCCAGACATATCCTCAAACATAGCACACATACACAGTTCACAAGCTCCAGTACAGAACTAAATGGGTTCACAAGCTTCAATACAGAACTAAATGGGTTCACAAGCTCCAGTACAGAACTAAACGGGTTCACAAGCTCCAGTACAGAAATAAACGGGTTCACAAGCTCCAGTACAGAACTAAACGGGTTCACAAGCTCCAGTACAGAACTAAACGGGTTCACAAGCTCCAGTACAGAACTAAATGGGTTCACAAGCTCCAGTACAGAACTAAATGGATTCACAAGCTCCAGTGCAGAACTAAACGGGTTCACAAGCTCCAGTGCAGAACTAAATGGATTCACAAGCTGCAGTACAGAACTAAACGGGTTCACAAGCTCCAGTACAGAACTAAATGGGTTCACAAGCTCCAGTACAGAACTAAATGGGTTCACAAGCTCCAGTACAGAACTAAATGGATTCACAAGCTCCAGTACAGAACTAAATGGATTCACAAGCTCCAGTGCAGAACTAAATGGGTTCACAAGCTGCAGTACAGAACTAAACGGGTTCACAAGCTGCAGTACAGAACTAAATGGGTTCAAAAGCTCCAGTACAGAACTAAATGGATTCACAAGCTCCAGTACAGAACTAAATGGGTTCACAAGCTGCAGTACAGAACTAAATGGGTTCACAAGCTGCAGTACAGAACTAAACGGGTTCACAAGCTCCAGTACAGAACTAAATGGGTTCACAAGCTCCAGTACAGAACTAAACGGGTTCACAAGCTCCAGTACAGAACTAAACGGGTTCACAAGCTCCAGTACAGAACTAAACGGGTTCACAAGCTGCAGTACAGAACTAAACGGGTTCACAAGCTGCAGTACAGAACTAAATGGGTTCACAAGCTGCAGTACAGAACTAAATGGGTTCACAAGCTGCAGTACAGAACTAAACGGGTTCACAAGCTGCAGTACAGAACTAAATGGGTTCACAAGCTGCAGTACAGAACTAAATGGGTTCACAAGCTGCAGTACAGAACTAAACGGGTTCACAAGCTGCAGTACAGAACTAAATGGGTTCACAAGCTGCAGTACAGAACTAAATGGGTTCACAAGCTGCAGTACAGAACTAAACGGGCTCACAAGCTCCAGTACAGACCTAAATGGATTCACAAGCTCCAGTGCAGAACTAAATGGGTTCACAAGCTCCAGTACAGAACTAAATGGGTTCACAAGCTCCTATACAGAACTAAACGGGTTCACAAGCTCCAATACAGAACTAAACGGGTTCACAAGCTCCAATACAGAAGTAAACGGGTTCACAACCTGCAGTACAGAACTAAATGGGTTCACAAGCTCCAGTACAGAACTAAATGGGTTCACAAGCTCCAGTACAGAACTAAATGGGTTCACAAGCTCCAGTACAGAACTAAATGGGTTCACAAGCTCCAGTACAGAACTAAATGGGTTCACAAGCTGCAGTACAGAACTAAACGGGTTCACAAGCTCCAGTACAGAACTAAATGGATTCACAAGCTCCAGTACAGAACTAAACGGGTTCACAAGCTCCAGTACAGAACTAAACGGGTTCACAAGCTCCAGTACAGAACTAAATGGGTTCACAAGCTCCAGTACAGAACTAAATGGATTCACAAGCTCCAGTACAGAACTAAATGGGTTCACAAGCTCCAGTGCAGAACTAAATGGGTTCACAAGCTGCAGTACAGAACTAAATGGGTTCACAAGCTCCAGTACAGAACTAAATGGGTTCACAAGCTCCAGTACAGAACTAAATGGGTTCACAAGCTCCAGTGCAGAACTAAATGGGTTCACAAGCTCCAGTGCAGTACTAAACGGGTTCACAAGCTCCAGTACAGAACTAAATGGATTCACAAGCTCCAGTACAGAACTAAATGGGTTCACAAGCTGCAGTACAGAACTAAATGGGTTCACAAGCTCCAGTACAGAACTAAATGGATTCACAAGCTCCAGTACAGAACTAAATGGGTTCACAAGCTCCAGTACAGAACTAAATGGGTTCACAAGCTCCAGTGCAGAACTAAACGGGTTCACAAGCTCCAGTACAGAAGTAAATGGATTCACAAGCTCCAGTACAGAACTAAACGGGTTCACAAGCTCCAGTACAGAACTAAACGGGTTCACAAGCTGCAGTACAGAACTAAATGGGTTAACAAGCTCCAGTACAGAACTAAACAGGTTCACAAGCTCTAGTACAGAACTAAACGGGTTCACAAGCTCCAGTACAGAACTAAATGGATTCACAAGCTCCAGTGCAGAACTAAATGGATTCACAAGCTCCAGTGCAGAACTAAATGGATTCACAAGCTGCAGTGCAGAACTAAATGGGTTCACAAGCATAAGTCATCACCTTCCAGTCTTAGAAACAACATGACCAATAAAACAGGTCCAGCTTCTAGACTTGTGGTTTCTTCCAGTGATCCTAGCAAGCATGTGTTCATAAGACGTTACCTCCAACATCGATTCTATCCACTGTTTCAGAGTAGGAGTGGCATTACACTTCCAAATTCTAAGGATTACTCTAACTGCTATAACCATACCAACAGTGGGGCGGCAGGGTAGCCTAGTGGTTAGAGCGTTGGACTAGTAACCGGAAGGTTGCAAGTTCAAATCCCTGAGCTGACAAGGTACAAATCTGTCGTTCTGTCCCTGAACAGGCAGTTAACCCACTGTTCCTAGGCCATCATTGAAAATAAGAATTTGTTCTTTACTAACTTGCCTAGTAAAATAAAGGTAAAAAATAAAAGTGATCAGTGCAAATTCCTCATTTGTTACATTAAGTAACTCTGTTTTATCACCCAAGAGACATATTCTCTGTGAAACTGGAATTGTTAACCCCAACCATTCCTCCAGATATTTCAAAACATCCTTCCAGAAAAGTAGCACTAATGTACATTCCCATATGTGTAAAAATGTCCCAGGGTATTTTTTGGCATTTCCAACACTGTTGGTCAGACCCCTGTTATGAAGCCTTGTTGGGGTCCAATAAAACCTATGTAGTATCTTATATTGAGTAAGTTTCCCCCTGGCTTCCCTTACGTTCCTCTCTGAGCTGGACGAGATGTTCAACCAAGCATCATCCTCAATTTCACACTTAAGGTCCATTTGCCATATTATTCTGAGGTTTTTACAGTCTACTCTGCAGATGACTATATATTGAGTAAAAAAAATGGCTGCTTTGTGTTTGGGTAATTCGAAATACTCCGCTATTGGTGTCACGTTCTGACCTTTATTTCCTGTGTTTGTATTTAGTTAGTATGGTCAGGGCGTGAGTTGGGTGGGCAGTCTATGTTTGTTTTTCTAGGTTTTGGGTATTTCTATGTTTCGGCCTAGTATGGTTCTCAATCAGAGGCAGGTGTCATTAGTTGTCTCTGATTGAGAATCATACTTAGGTAGCCTGGGTTTCACTGTGTGTTTGTGGGTGATTGTTCCTGTCTTTGTGTTTGCACCAGATGGGACTGTTTTAGGTTTTCTCACGTTTGTTGTTTTTGTTAGTTATCTCATGTGTAGTTTCTTTATAAATTAAAGAACATGAATAACCACCATGCTGCTTTTTGGTCCGCTTCTCTTTCACCAGAAAACCCTTACAATTGGGTTCTTTCCTGGATTTTGTTCCCTTCATTGTAAATACTTCCATTAATATCCCTCGTCTCCCACATGTTTTATTACCAGATCAGAGTAGGACATTAAAACCTCTCCATTATACAGATCACCTATAAATCCCCCCCTCATTAACCTAGATACAATATCCCATAATGACAAAGAAAAAACAGGTTTTTAGAAATATTTTATAATTTATTAAAATCACATTTACATGAGTATTCTGACCCTTTATTCAGTACTTTGTTGAAGCACCTTTGGCAGCGATTACAGCATAGATTCTTCTTGGGTATGACGCTACAACCTTGGCACACCTGTATTTGGGGAGTTTCTCCCATTCTTCTCTGCAGATCCTCTCAAGCTCTGTCAGGTTGGAAGGGGAGCATTACGGCACAGCTATTTCCAGGTCTCTCCAGAGATGTTCGATTGGTTTCAAGTCCGGGCTCTGGCTGGGCCACTCAAGGACATTCAGAGACTTGTCCCAAAGCCACTCCTGCGTTGTCTTGGCTGTGTGCTTAGTGTCCTTGTCCTGTTGGAAGGTGAACCTTCGTCCCAGTCTGAGGTCCTGGCTCTCTGGAGCAGGTTTTCATCAAGGATCTCTCTGAACTTTCTCCGTTCATCTTTAGTCTCCCAGTCCCTGCCACTGAAAAACACCCCCACAGCATGATGCTGCCACCAACATGCTTCACTGTAGGGATGGTGCCAGGTTTCCTCCAGATGTGTCGCTTGGTATTCAGGCCAAAGAGTTCAATCTTGGTTTCATCAGACCAGAGAATCTTGTTTCTCATGGTTTGGGAGTCTTTAGTTGCCTTTAAGGCAAACTCCAAGAACGCTGTCATGTGCCTTTTACTGAGGAGTGTCTTCCGTCTGGCCACTCTAACATAAAGGCCTGATTGGGGGAGTGCTGCACAGATGGTTATCCTTCTGGAAGGTTCTCCCATCAGAGGAACTCTGGAGCTCTGTCAGAGTGACCATCGGGTTCTTGGTCACCTCCCTGACCAAGGCACTTCTCCCACGATTGCTCAGTTTGGCTGTGAGGCCAGCTCTAGAAAGAGTCTTGGGGGTTCCAAACAGCTTCCCTTTAAGGATGATGGAGGTCACTGTGTTCTTAGGGACCTTCAATGCTGCAGACATTTTTTGGTACCCTTCCCCAGATCTGTGCCTCGACACAATCCTGTCTTGGAGTTCTAAGGCCAAATCCTTCAACCTCATGGCTTGGTTTTTGCTCTGACATGCACTGTCAACTGTGGGACCTTACCTTATATAGACAGGTGTGTGTCTTTCCAAATCATGTCCAATCAATTGCATTTACCACAGGTGGACTCCAATCAAGTTGTGGAAACATCTCAAGGATGATCAATGGAAACAGGATGCACCTGAGCTCAATTTCGAGTCTCATAGCAAAGGGGCTGAATGCTTATGTAAGTAAGGTATCTCAGGTTTTTATTTTTAAGAAATTTGCACAAAAAAATAAAAACCTGTTTTTGCTTTGTCATTATCAGGTATTGTGTGTAGATTGCTGAGGATTTAAAAAAAATATTGAATCCATTTTTAATCCATCTGTAACGTAACAAAATGTGGAAAAAGTCAAGGGGTCTGAATACTTTCCAACGGCACTGTAATTAAATTGTGGGATCACAACCATTTAACTTCTTGCGTCGAGCCATCCCGGATCCGGTATCGTGACTACAGCTTCAAGCTCATTACCATAACGCAACGTTAACTATTCATGAAAATCGCAAATGAAATGAAATTAATCTATTTGCTCTCAAGCTTAGCCTTTTGTTAACAACACTGTCATCTCAGATTTTCAAAATATGCTTTTGAACCATAGCTAAACAACCATTTGTGTAACAGTATTGATAGAGGCATAATCCTACGCTAGGCTATTTCAGCATGCAACATTTTCCACAAAAAACAGAAAAGCATTCAAATAAAATCATTTACCTTTGAAGAACTTCGGATGTTTTCAATTAGGAGACTCTCAGATAGCAAATGTTCAGTTTTTCCTGAAAGATTATTTGTTTAGGACAAATCGCTCCGTTTTCTGCGTCACGTTTAGCTACGGAAAAAAACCTGTATCCAGGATTGTGTAAATCTATCCGCAAGCTCATTAGCATAACACAACGTTAACCATTCATGAAAATCGCAAATGAAATTAAATGAATCTATTTGCTCTCAAGCTTAGCCTTTTGTTAACAACACTGTCATCTCAGATTTTCAAAATATGCTTTTGAACCATAGCTAAACAAGCATTTGTGTAACAGTATTAGTATTAGTATTAGCCTAGCATAGGATTATGCCTCTATTTCAGAATGCAACATTTTCCACAAAAACCAGAAAATAATTCAAATGAAATAATTTACCTTTGAAGAACTTCAGATGTTTTCAATGAGGAGACTCTGTTAGATAGCAAATGTTCCGTTTTTACAAAAAATATTATTTGTGTCTACTAATCGCTCCGTTTTGTTCATCACGTTTGGTTAAGGAAAAAAAATAACAATAAGTCATTAAAACGCAAACTTTCTTCCAAATTAACTCCATAATATCGACAGAAACCAAACCGATGTTTAGAATCAATCCTCAAGGTGTTTTTCACATATCTATCGACGATAAAATCCATCGTGGCATTTTACTTTCTCTTCTGAAGAAATGGAACGCGCATGGACCTACAGATTACGCACACAGGACACCGGGCCGGACACCAGGTAAATGTAGTCTCTTATGGTCAATCTTCCAATGATATGCCTACAAACACGTCACAATGCTGCAGACACCTTGGGGAATAGACAGAAAGCGCAGGCTCATTCCTGGCGCATTCACAGCCATATAAGGAGACATTGGAACACAGCGCCTTCAGAATCTGGGGCATTTCCTGTATGAAACTTCATCTTGGTTTCGCCTGTTGCATTAGTTCTGGGGCACTCACAGATAATATCTTTGCAGTTTTGGAGACGTCAGAGTTTTGTCTTTCCAAGGCTGTCAATTCCATGCATAGTCGAGCATCTTTTCATGACAAAATATTGCGCTTAAAACGGGCACGTCTTTTTATCCAATAATGACACAGCGCCCCCATAGGTTGAAGAGGTTAAATCATGTTGATCTTTCCCCATAAAATAAAGTTTGATATTTTCCCGTTTAAAAAAAAATCTTGACTAGTAGTGGCATTTTTTTTTGCCATATCACTTCCTCCAAATATTTACTCAATTTAATACCCAAATGTTTCATCCCAGTAGGAACACATTTTAAATAAAAATGGGGTAAGAGTGACATATGACAGTAATTGGCATTGCTTCCGACTTATTCCAATTCATTTTGTAGCCTGACATACTAGAATAGGATTCAATAGAAGTAAGTAATGGTGGTACAGACTGAAGAGGATCAGAGATCAGCAGTAGAATATCATCTGCATACATAGGCAGCTTGTGTTCTTTTCCTCCTTCATGTACACCCCTGATTTCTGGATCTGTTCTTATCATTGTCGCAAGAGGCTCTAAAACTATGGTAAACAAGAGAGGGGAGAGCGAGCAACCCTGCCTTGTGCCTTTAGAAAGACTTTAAAAAAAGAGACATAATTCCATTGGTAAGTACTGTTGTTTTAGGATTGGAATAGAGGACCCCTTCCCCTTTACAAAAGTCAGGTCCAAAACCCAATTTTCCCAGGGTTCTTAAGAGAAAAGCCCACTCTACCCTATCAAATTACTTCTCAGCATCTTTTTATTTATTTAGTTTTATTTAACCTTTATCTAAGGAGACAGCAGCCGCGGGAACTATATTTGAGCGGTTTAACAACATGAAAAGTAGGAGCCTCCTCATATTATCAGTTGAGGTCCTGTTCTTAATCAGTCCTACTAGGTCACTATGTATGATATTAGGTAGTGCCTTCTCTAAGCGTATCGCTTAGGAGGCTGATAGCTCTAAAATTCATAGATTCTGTAGTATATCTATCCTTTTTAGGGGTCAGCGATATCAAAGCCTCATTATTTATTTAATGTTACCTTTATTTAACTAGGCAAGCCAGTTAAGAACAAATTCTTATTTTCAATGACAGCCTAGGAACAGTGGGTTAACTGCCTGTTCAGGGGCAGAACGACAGATTTGTACCTTGTCAGCTCAGGGATTTGAACATGAAACCTTTCGGTTACTAGTCCAACCCTCTAACCACTAGGCTACCCTGCCGCCCGGTGTCCGGAAAGAGACGTTTTTAATGCTTCTTGGTAAACCACTGTCAACACAGGTACAATAAAGGTGACTTCCCTGCTTTCATAAATAAAATGGCGGCTCTAAACTCCTCTTTTGTTATAGTTCAGTCCAGGTCCTCTGATAATCCAGGTAATTCTATACCAGACCAAAAAAAGTATCCATATCTATGGGGCTGAACAGGAGGATGTATAGAAATCTTCATAAAAACATTGAAACACACGGTTTATGTCTTTGGATGGGGTCTCCATCTCATTGCCCTTCTTAATTGCTGGAATAACGTTAGAAGTGTTTTTCATTTTTAGTTGTCTTGCTAGTAGCCTGCCTTTCTTCTCACCTCCCTCATTAAAACGGGTCTAAACTGAGCACATTCTGCCTTTCTTCTCACCTCCCTCATTAAAACGGGTCTAAACAGAGCATATTTTGCCTTTCTTCTCACCTCCCTCATTAACATGGGTCTAAACAGAGCACATTCTGCCTTTCTTCTCACCTCCCTCATTAAAACGGGTCTAAACAGAGCATATTCTGCTTCTCACCTCCCTCATTAAAACGGGTCTAAACAGAGCACATTCTGCCTTTCTTCTCACCTCCCTCATTAAAACGGGTCTAAACAGAGCATATTCTGCCTTTCTTCTCACCTCCCTCATTAAAACGAGTCTAAACAGAGCACATTCTGCCTTTCTTCTCACCTCCCTCATTAAAATGGGTCTAAACAGAGCACATTCTGCCTTTCTTCTCACCTCCCTCATTAAAACGGGTCTAAACAGAGCACATTCTGCCTTTCTTCTCACCTCCCTCATTAAAACGGGTCTAAACAGAGCATATTCTGCCTTTCTTCTCACCTCCCTCATTAAAACGGGTCTAAACAGAGCACATTCTGCCTTTCTTCTCACCTCCCTCATTAAAACGGGTCTAAACAGAGCACATTCTGCCTTTCTTCCCACCTCCCTCATTAAAACGGGTCTAAACAGAGCATATTCTGCTTCTCACCTCCCTCATTAAAACGGGTCTAAACAGAGCACATTCTGCCTTTCTTCTCACCTCCCTCATTAAAACGGGTCTAAACAGAGCACATTCTGCCTTTCTTCTCACCTCCCTCATTAAAACGGGTCTAAACAGAGCACATTCTGCCTTTCTTCTCACCTCCCTCATTAAAACGGGTCTAAACAGAGCACATTCTGCCTTTCTTCTCACCTCCCTCATTAAAACGGGTCTAAACAGAGCATATTCTGCTTCTCACCTCCCTCATTAAAACGGGTCTAAACAGAGCACATTCTGCCTTTCTTCTCACCTCCCTCATTAAAACGGGTCTAAACAGAGCATATTCTGCTTCTCACCTCGCTCATTAAAACGGGTCTAAACAGAGCACATTCTGCTTCTCACCTCGCTCATTAAAACGGGTCTAAACAGAGCATATTCTGCCTTTTTGTTATACATTTCATGCAACTGAAATGTAAATGTGCAGGCAGTTTTAAATGTGTGAAATCTGTGAAATTTCTTGCCAAACCACATCTGTTTCTAATCTTTTTACTGCGTCACCTCTTCTCTCTTCTTTTTAGACAAGTTAGTTTCCCTCTAATATGTGCTTTAGAGGTTCTCCATTCTGTGGAAACCTCTTCAGTTGAGCCTATGTCGATCTCAAAAAAAGGATCTAAGATCATCTGCTAGTGATCGGGCTAAATATCTCATCTTGTAATAGCATGGTGTTGAGTCTAAATCTACGCTTTCTCACGTTTTCACAGTTGATATCAACATGTAACTCTACTATAGCATGATCTGTGAGGGCAATGGGCCCAATCTTGCAATCAATATTCATTAATAACCATGAAATGAGATATCAAGAAGAAATCTATTCTGTCGCGTGTGCCAGTGGGAGATAAAAGGTATGTTCTCTATCATTAGGATGGACTAATCTCCATATGTATGTAAGGCCCATATATTCTGCTAGCATATGTATTACAAGTCTATCCTTTGGCGTAAAGTTGACTGTAGATGTACTTCCATCAACAATATTGTCCATCACTAAAGTCTCCAGTGAGGATGATCTACCCTTCTATATTTCCTAGTATAAAGTTGACTTCATGCCCCCCAAAAATCAGACTCCTCCTTTTTTGGGAGAATATATATACGTTGCATAACACTACCTGAATCCCATTTATAAAGATCCTCAATGTAGATAAGCCTGCCAAACTCATCAGAGTGTTGCTTCAACATTACAAAATTAAGTATTTTGCCGATCAGAATGATCCCCAGATTTAGTTTGGAATGAAATGAGCTATGATACCCTTCTGCAACCAAGCCTTCTCTAACTTCAGTGCCTCTGTATCTGTTAAATGGGATTCCTGTATGAACACAATATACGCCTGTTTTGATTTTAAATATGTCAATCTTTTCCTCTTCACTTGGTACCCACAACCATTTATGTTCCAAGAGATGTTTAAATAACCATTAGCCACATTTGCTCTGAGTAGTTATAGCCTGTGAGCAGTGCTTCCGCTATACAATAAAACAGTGTAAATAAATGAAGAAAACCAATCTCAAAATAAAACAAAGCAACTAGGAATGTAACGTTTCTTCTCAATGAGTCAATCATCACAGAACTGTCTTTGACGCTGCAGAAGAGAACCTGCAGTCTCAACTCAAAATTTCTAATGGTCCGTGAGGTGCTTGAAAGATTAAATTAGCAACACTCTCCCAGAGTCGCACAAACACAGACTACCTTCATTTGTATTGCAAACGGCATACAATTCAACGTGTATTTGACCTTGTTTCGTCTTCTTTATCGTTTTGGGGATACATGATCCCCTTTGGGATCACCCCCCATCCCCCCTGAGCTGTAATGTGGCGCAGGGAACGCAAGAAATAATCCTAAAAATATTTAACCTCCACAGAATCGCTTGAAAAATGGCTCAAATGAAAGATAAATAAGTTATTTATCTACCCAGCAAGTCAGATTTCTAAAATGTTTTACGGCGAAAACATAGCACATATTTATGTCCAACCACCACTGCATACATACCTCATTAGCATAGCCAAGTAGGAAAAAATATGCAATCAACAAACGCAGGATTAAAAGAAAAATCATTTCACTAACCTTTTGAAATCTTCATCAGATGACAGTAATATAACATGTTACACAGTACATTCATTTTTTTTTTCAATAATATGCAATATATATCCATAAATCTCTGTTTACAATTATGCATCGTTCAAAAAATGCTACTGCAATGTCAGGAGAAATAAAATAGCTCCGGCAGATAACGTCAGCAAACAAGGAATACACATCATAAACTTTGACTAAATATGCATGTTTTACATATGTATGGCAAGATAAACTTCTTCTAAATACAATCGCTATGTTACAATTATTTTTAACGTTACATTTTGCGTTCACTAGGCTATAATAGGGAGGCGGCGCTCCCATTTAGCATACTGACTCCTCTATCTTGGAGTCGACAGAAACCCAAAATGAAGACATAAATATTCCCTTACTGTGGCTGTTCTTCCATCAGAAGACCTGGAAGGGTTAATACTCACCAAGTTAGCATTCAGTTTTCAAGTCTGTGTCTTTCGGTTCTCAAACTAGCCACTTTTCGGTCCGAAATGTATGCAAATTTCAAGTGGATGCGCACCAAAACGTTGAAAGTATACATTATATTTCGAGTAAACTTGTCAAACTATGTTTATAATTAAGCCTTAACATGTTATAAAGGTCTACAGCAATCGTGAGGGCGAACAGAGAAACACACGTTGTTCCATCCTGAGGGAAAGAGAGAGAAATATCCCAGCTCGCATTGGTGAAACTTTTTTTTTGCGTCACCGGGACGTTTGGGCACGCTGAACGTCTCGTGAGCACGCGATTCTCACAGTTACACGCCTCATCGAAAGCAGGCTTCACGCTGAAGACGTAGAAACTGTTTCCATGGTTATAACTGCTTGGGAAGTGTGTATACGATGACGTTGAAGTGGTGGCAACTTTTTTCATTACAAGAGAGACTTTGGGAGAATGCATGCCCTGAGACTTCTGCTTTACATAGAGACAAAATTTAAACGGTTTTAGAAGCTTTAGAGTGTTTCCTATTCGATAATAATTTTTATATGCATATATTAGCAACTTTTGACAAAAATGTATCATGTTTTATATGGGTACCGAATTCCTCCAGAAGGGGCAGTATTCTGGGGTAGCCTTAACAGGTTTTAACTAGGCTAAACACCTTTCTTTAGCAATAATCTCTCTGCCTCCACGTTGTCCTTGAAAATTATTTTCTTTCCCTCCCAAGTAAAGTTATTTTTGTTTCTTCGCAGTTGCAAACTTCTTCCTCGTCATTGCCAGTTCCTTGGACAGGTCAGGTTGTAGATCATTGGAAGTGCAGGAGAACCGTTCTCGGGGGCCCCATTCTCGCCAGGCATGGTTAAGCTGCAATGGGTTCGTTCAATTTCAAATTCGTTCCTGTCGTCAAATCCAAATCCTTCTGCCATGATTTTCTGCAACACGGGATTAGTTTGCTCAAATAGATCCTTCAGATTTCTCCGGGTTGACGTGTTTTTCCATGTATTGGTGGGGGTATTCGGGAGGACTTGCTGTTGTTTGCTAATCGATGTGGCCTTCTGTGAATACCGCGTGTTAGGCTTGAAGAAGTTTTCAGCGTGTCGACATTCCAACAATGTCACTTTAGCGAGATGTTTCAAAAAGTAAATTATTTTTTATATTAAACTTTACTTCAAGTCAAATATTTTAAGACAAAAATTAAAGTGTATGCCGTTAAATTTCAGTATTCACATGCAGGTATTAGGAGCTCGCTAATGTTCTGCCATCTTTTTCGGCGGTCCCACGTCAATTTAAAAAATATATATATATCTATCAATCAGATAAAGTTCTCAATTCCTTACCTCACCAGTTGGGAAAGAGTGCTTGGTCCTGCAAACAAATAACAGATTGAAAAATATTATTTGCAACATTTCTCATTAGCTGGCTAGCCAAATCACCAATTCAGGATTTTAAAACGGAGCTGTTCTTCAAAATTGACACATTCCCGAATTAACAATTAACTAGTTAGTTTATTATTATTTATTGATTTTTTATGTCTAACCAACTGGCGAGATCATGTGCTAGTGGCCTGTCAAAATCACACCCTCGGCATTGCACACCTCAATGATTGAATTTAACATTCATATGAAAGCCATTTGTTGAACATTTCAACATAATTTGTTGAATAAATAAACGTTGTACTTACATTTCATAAAGTTGTTTTTTAGTTATTCTTCTAGCTAGAAAGAGTTCACAGAAGAAAAAGCCGAATGAGAATGCCGAGATGTCATCACTGAATGAATGGATGGAGTCAACTTTCATCTGAAAAAGTTTGTGGATTGTAACACATCTACAGGCGGACAAATTTTCTAAACAATCTGTAAGCACTTATTGAATGCGCAAATGCACATTCCACAGTTGTAAATGTTAGGGATTTTGCTCACAAATCGTTCAACATTTGTTGAAATGTTTATACTATTTGTGTGCTATGTTTAATATATTTACAGATTTATTCGGGATATATGGTGAATATTTGTAAAATATATATTTACATATTCACGGATAATGGTTTAATTTAAAATGTTTTAACATATTTACGGATTATGGTTTTATTTATGAAATATTTGTATATATTCACAGATCCTAGTTTTATTTGTGAGTTATGTTGAATATATATGCATGGATCGTGGTAGACACTTACAGAATAAAGAAACAAACCCCACTCCTCACACATAACACACAACAGACTTGGTACAAAATAAAAGACAACTTCAACCAGATGGACAAACACAGTTTGTCTGTGTTGTGGCCCCAGTGGTGTAAAATACTAAGTAAAAATACTTTAAGTCGTACATAAGTCGTTTTTTAAGTATTTTAAATATTTTTTACAACTTTTTATTTTATTTCACTACATTCCTTAAGATAATATGTACTTTTAACTCCCATACATTTTCCCTCTCACCCAAAATAACAAAATATATTTCAAATGCTCAGGCAGGACATCAATGAGACCAAGCTGAGCAAATATGGTCCAATTTATGTACATTTACATTACATTTAAGTCATTTAGCAGACGCTCTTATCCAGAGCGACTTACAAATTGGTGCATTCACCTTATGACATCCAGTGGAACAGTAGTGCATCTAAATCTTTTAAGGGGGGTGAGAAGGATTACTTTATCCTATCCTAGGTATTCCTTAAAGAGGTGGGGTTTCAGGTGTCTCCGGAAGGTGGTGATTGACTCCGCTGTCCTGGCGTCGTGAGGGAGTTTGTTCCACCATTGGGGGGCCAGAGCAGCGAACAGTTTTGACTGGGCTGAGCGGGAACTGTACTTCCTCAGTGGTAGGGAGGCGAGCAGGCCAGAGGTGGATGAACGCAGTGCCCTTGTTTGGGTGTAGGGCCTGATCAGAGCCTGGAGGTACTGAGGTGCCGTTCCCCTCACAGCTCCGTAGGCAAGCACCATGGTCTTGTAGCGGATGCGAGCTTCAACTGGAAGCCAGTGGAGGGAGCGGAGGAGCGGGGTGACGTGAGAGAACTTGGGAAGGTTGAACACCAGACGGGCTGCGGCGTTCTGGATGAGTTGTAGGGGTTTAATGGCACAGGCAGGGAGCCCAGCCAACAGCGAGTTGCAGTAATCCAGACGGGAGATGACGAGTGCCTGGATTAGGACCTGCGCCGCTTCCTGTGTGAGGCAGGGTCGTACTCTGCGGATGTTGTAGAGCATGAACCTACAGGAACGGGCCACCGCCTTGATGTTAGTTGAGAACGACAGGGTGTTGTCCAGGATCACGCCAAGGTTCTTAGCGCTCTGGGAGGAGGACACAATGGAGTTGTCAACCGTGATGGCGAGATCATGGAACGGGCAGTCCTTCCCCGGGAGGAAGAGCAGCTCCGTCTTGCCGAGGTTCAGCTTGAGGTGATGATCCGTCATCCACACTGATATGTCTGCCAGACATGCAGAGATGCGATTCGCCACCTGATCATCAGAAGGGGGAAAGGAGAAGATTAATTGTGTGTCGTCTGCATAGCAATGATAGGAGAGACCATGTGAGGTTATGACAGAGCCAAGTGACTTGGTGTATAGCGAGAATAGGAGAGGGCCTAGAACAGAGCCCTGGGGGACACCAGTGGTGAGAGCACGTGGTGTGGAGACGGATTCTCGCCACGCCACCTGGTAGGAGCGACCTGTCAGGTAGGACGCAATCCAAGCGTGGGCCGCGCCGGAGATGCCCAACTCGGAGAGGGTGGAGAGGAGGATCTGATGGTTCACAGTATCGAAGGCAGCCGATAGGTCTAGAAGGATGAGAGCAGAGGAGAGAGAGTTAGCTTTAGCATTGCGGAGCGCCTCCGTGATACAGAGAAGAGCAGTCTCAGTTGAATGACTAGTCTTGAAACCTGACTGATTTGGATCAAGAAGGTCATTCTGAGAGAGATAGCGGGAGAGCTGGCCAAGGACGGCACGTTCAAGAGTTTTGGAGAGAAAAGAAAGAAGGGATACTGGTCTGTAGTTGTTGACATCGGAGGGATCGAGTGTAGGTTTTTTCAGAAGGGGTGCAACTCTCGCTCTCTTGAAGACGGAAGGGACGTAGCCAGCGGTCAGGGATGAGTTGATGAGCGAGGTGAGGTAAGGGAGAAGGTCTCCGGAAATGGTCTGGAGAAGAGAGGAGGGGATAGGGTCAAGCGGGCAGGTTGTTGGGCGGCCGGCCGTCACAAGACGCGAGATTTCATCTGGAGAGAGGGGGAGAAAGAGGTCAGAGCACAGGGTAGGGCAGTGTGAGCAGAACCAGCGGTGTCGTTTGACTTAGCAAACGAGGATCGGATGTCGTCGACCTTCTTTTCAAAATGGTTGACGAAGTCATCTGCAGAGAGGGAGGAGGGGGAGGGGGAGGAGGATTCAGGAGGGAGGAGAAGGTTGCAAAGAGCTTCCTAGGGTTAGAGGCAGATGCTTGGAATTTAGAGTGGTAGAAAGTGGCTTTAGCAGCAGAGAGAGAAGAGGAAAATGTAGAGAGGAGGGAGTGAAAGGATGTCAGGTCCGCAGGGAGGCGAGTTTTCCTCCATTTCCGCTCGGCTGCCCGGAGCCCTGTTCTGTGAGCTCGCAATGAGTCGTTGAGCCACGGAGCGGGAGGGGAGGACCGAGCCGGCCTGGAGGATAGGGGACATAGAGAGTCAAAGGATGCAGAAAGGGAGGAGAGGAGGGTTGAGGAGGCAGAATCAGGAGATAGGTTGGAGAAGGTTTGAGCAGAGGGAAGAGATGATAGGATGGAAGAGGAGAGAGTAGCGGGGGAGAGAGAGCGAAGGTTGGGACGGCGCGATACCATCCGAGTAGGGGCAGTGTGGGAAGTGTTGGATGAGAGCGAGAGGGAGAAGGATACAAGGTAGTGGTCGGAGACTTGGAGGGGAGTTGCAATGAGGTTAGTGGAAGAACAGCATCTAGTAAAGATGAGGTCGAGCGTATTTCCTGCCTTGTGAGTAGGGGGAAGGTGAGAGGGTGAGGTCAAAAGAGGAGAGGAGTGGAAAGAAGGAGGCAGAGAGGAATGAGTCAAAGGTAGACGTGGGGAGGTTAAAGTCGCCCAGAACTGTGAGAGGTGAGCCGTCCTCAGGAAAGGAGCTTATCAAGGCATCAAGCTCATTGATGAACTCTCCGAGGGAACCTGGAGGGCGATAAATGATAAGGATGTTAAGCTTGAAAGGGCTGGTAACTGTGACAGCATGGAATTCAAAGGAGGCGATAGACAGATGGGTAAGGGGAGAAAGACAGAATGACCACTTGGGAGAGATGAGGATCCCGGTGCCACCACCCCGCTGACCAGAAGCTCTCGGGGTGTGCGAGAACACGTGGGCAGACGAAGAGAGAGCAGTAGGAGTAGCAGTGTTGTCTGTGGTGATCCATGTTTCCGTCAGTGCCAAGAAGTCGAGGGACTGGAGGGAGGCATAGGCTGAGATGAACTCTGCCTTGTTGGCCGCAGATCGGCAGTTCCAGAGGCTACCGGAGACCTGGAACTCCACGTGGGTCGTGCGCGCTGGGACCACCAGATTAGGTGGCCGCGGCCACGCGGTGTGGAGCGTTTGTATGGTCTGTGCAGAGAGGAGAGAACAGGGATAGACAGACACATAGTTGACAGGCTACACAAGAGGCTACGCTAATGCAAAGGAGATTGGAATGACAAGTGGACTACACGTCTCGAGTGTTCAGAAAGTTAAGCTTACGTAGCAAGAATCTTATTGACTAAAATGATTAAAATGATACAGTACTGCTGAAGTAGGCTAGCTGGCAGAGGCTGCGTTGTTGACTATGTAGGCTAGCTGGCAGTGTCTGCGTTGTTGACACTACACTAATCAAGTCGTTCCGTTGAGTGTAATGGTTTCTACTGTGCTGCTATTCGGGGCTAGCTGGCTAGCTAGCAGTGTTGATTTACGTTACGTTGCGTTAAAAGAACGACAATAGCTGGCTAGCTAACCTAGGAAATCGCTCAAGACTACACAATTATCTTTGATACAAAGACGGCTATAATAGCTAGCTATGTAGCTAGCTACGATCAAACAAATCAAGCCGTTGTACTGTAATGAAATGAAAAATGTGATACTACCTGTGGAGCGAAGCGAAATGCGACCGGATTGTTGAGTGCGGAAGTTCTGTTACGTTAAGGACGACGAATAGCTGGCTAGCTAACCTCGGTAAATTAAGATAATCACTCTAAAACTACACACTCTAAACTACACAATTATCTTGGATACGAAGACAGCAAAGACAACTATGTAGCTAGCTAACACTACACTAATCAAGTCGTTCAGTTGAGTGTAAGTTGTGCTGCTAATCGGTAGACGGTGGACTAGCTAACGGTAGACGTTAGCTAGCTAGCTAGCTGCAGGGCGGTGTAGACTGCGTTAGGACGACGAAATACGATAATTACGCAATTATCTATGATACAAAGACGGCTATGTAGCTAGCTAAGAAGAAAAATTGCTAAGATTAGACAAATCAAACCGTTGTACTATAATGAAATGTAATGAAATGTAATACTACCTATCAATATCACGCGTTGTCATCCCTACTGATCTGTCGGACTCACTCAAGATATCTGAGTGTTTGTGTGCCCCTCAAAATCTGTCTGGTAGTTAAACCGACCCTGGCTGATGTGGGCCAGAACTAACTGTTATCTGTGCTGAATTGAGAGAATTCCCCCAACACTGAACTAACTGTTATCTGTGATGAATTGAGAGAATTCCCCCAACCCTGAATTAACTGTTATCTGTGATGAATTGAGAGAATTCCCCCAACCCTGAACTAACTGTTATCTGTGATGAATTGAGAGAATTCCCCCAAACCTGAATTAACTGTTATCTGTGATGAATTGAGAGAAGTCCCCCAACCCTGCATTCTAGATAGGCCTGATACCTATTTGAGGTGTTCCATGGACCAGAGTAGAGAGACCTACTGACCTGCGTTACATGACAGGTTAAATGACAACGGACTACTATCTCTCCATTAGATACTTCCTGTAGTCATTATTTTGTCTGTGTCCCTCTATGTCCCAAATGACACCTATTCCCTACATAGTACCTCTTTCAGGAATACCTAGGATAGGATAAAGTAATCCTTCTCACCCCCCCTTAAAAGATTTAGATGCACTATTGTAAAGTGGCTGTTCCACTGGATGTCTTAAGGTGAACGCACCAATTTGTAAGTCGCTCTGGATAAGAGCGTCTGCTAAATGACTTAAATGTAAATGTAAATAGTACACTTTTTTTTTTTTACCAGGGCTCCAGTCAAAAATAGTGCACTAAGTAGAGAATAGGTACCTTTTGGGACACATTCACAAATATATGACTACAGGAAGTCTCTAATGGAGAGATATTAGTCTGTAATAGGGTGCCATTCAGGAAGTATCCAACATGTCTGACTGATAATGATGGAAAGATGCTAAAGAAGAGAACAGAATAGGGGGAGGAGGGCTAGGGGGAGGAGAAGAGGAAACCCCTGTGATGTGTAAGAATATAAATGCTGGGGCATGCAGCATCAGTCTGACAAAACAAGTAGCCTACCAACTTCATCATCAGTCAGGAGCATCACTGGACCCAGAGCCTACAAACAATTAGCTGGAACATGAATTCTTCTACACGCTGTACGTCTGACGTCACACTAATCTGCCGTTCTCACTGGTCGCATTTTTGTATTTTATCACTCACTTGTTCTCCTCTTCCCCTCCTTTCAGATCTCTCACTCCTCTCGGCGCTCGTGGTGTTAGTTAAGGGGAATCCAGTGCCCAGCGCGCTCTCTGAGCTCATGACCTCCGGATGGACCTCAGGAGAGGAGCTCGGGACAGACGGTGAAACGGGCGCGCCCCCGAAGTGGGAGAAAATGATCAAGATGCTCGTTCACGAGGTAACCACCTTGCGGAACCAACAGGTGAGTTGTTTTAGATGTGTTAAAATGTTTGACCGTTATAGTTGAAAACAACAACAGGCCTACTAACATTGAACATAATAAATTAAACCAATCTGAAAAATACAACTTTTATTCGTCCTTGTGTTGTAGTTTGTCAGTGGTGTAAACTAAAAATACGTGAAAGTACTACTTCAGTAGTTTTTTGGGGTATCTGTACTTTACTTGACTATTTATGACAACTTTTGCTTCACTACATTCCTAAAGAAAAGCATATACTTTTTACTCCATACATTTCATTTCCCTGACGCCCAAAAGTACTTGTTACATGTTGAACGCTTAGAAGGACAGGACAATTGTCCAATTCACACTTAAGAGAACATCCCTGTTCATCCCTACTGCCTCTTATGTCAACACAAATGCCTCATTTGTAAATGATGAATGTTGGAGTGTGCCCCTAGCTATCCGTAAAATTATAAAAACTAGAACATTGTGCCATCTGGTTTGCTTAAATATAAGTCATTTTAAACTATTTATACTTGTACTTTTACTTTTGATACTTAAATATATTTAAAACCAAATACTATTAGACTTTTACTCAAGTAGTATTACTTGAGTCATTTTCTATTAAGGTATCTTTACTTTTACTACAGTATGACGACTGGGTCCTTTTTCCACCTCTGTAGTTTGTGGAGGAGTTTCAGAAGCCCGTGGAAGAGATTTCATCGTTCTCACAGCACCAGGTCCCATCCACCCCCCCACACCTCTCCAAGACTCTTTGCTCCACCTCCAACAAGGTAAAGATGGAGATCAATGAATAAATGTCCCTGACCTGTGTCTGGAATTCAGTCCAAATAATGAAGCCAAGATATTCCTTTTGTGATCAAAATGAAAAATCCCCTAACTGAAAAAGAGGCATTTAAATGGCAGAAGCAGATGGACTAGGTAGAAACATGCAGATATCTTTATTGGCTGACAGTCTGAGCCTTGTTCCTCGATGTCTTCCTTCTAGAATCTAGGACCCGGGGAGTTGAAATAAAATGTGACTAATTGATTAATGGTGTTTGTTGTCCTCTCTCCTATAGGAGGCATGTCTGCAGGAGATCAGTCGGGGTCTGCAGGTGTACCAGCTTCTTCTTCAGCACGTTAAGGCTGAATACCCTCAATCAACCCTACTCCCCTCTGTCACACACCAGACCACTGTCCTGATAGGGCTGGTCAAAGACCAGGTATGTAATACTAATATGTAATATAAAAGTGTTATATTATATTGGAATACTACTTAAATATCATTAAAAAAAAGAAAAAATGTACTTTCATTGTGGTCCATGAGCCGATTTCCCAGAATTTGATTAATTCAGATGCCTAAGGTTTAGCAGTCTTGTGGCACACAGATTGACCTAACGTAGTGTATCTCTCTCGCTCTCTCTCAAGATGAAGGTTGCTGAGGTAGTAGAGGACCTGTCTGCCTTTGAGAGGAAGCGTGTTCTGGGTGAGGTGTCTACGGGGACAGAGTGGGAGAGGAAGACCAGCGTTCACGCCATCCTTAGGGAGCTACGTAACTTCCTGGTTGACACCAAGAGAGCCCTCCGCCGCATGGCAAAGAGGGGCAGACTTCCAGTAACCATGACAACACTGCTATGGGCATAGATGTGTTATATCAGGCCTGAAACAGAAACTTGCAGTGTCTTATTCTCTAACACAACGGTTTCTTTTGATTTATTTATTGAATGTAATACTTGACTGAACTTGAAAATGATCTAAATATTTATGGTTGAGATGAAATGCATTTAATTAATTTATTTTATTTAATCAGATTCATTCATTTGATCTTGAGCTTTGTGCCTCAGATTTAAAAAACAAATATATATATTTTTTTAAAGCAAAGAGTTATTTATTTCCATACAAATGGACTCTGAATGTATTTTTCTAATGATGACATGCTGTTGATGGATTTCAAGCACAGAATTAAATGCATCTCAAAATGCGTTAACAGTACATCAGTGACTACATGTTGGACACACTGTGATGTTGTGGATACAACAATGAATAATAAATGGTCTCAAATAATATAGAAATGTGTTGCTCCTGTGTTGTTTATTTACTGAACATACAGTACCAGTCAAAGTTTGGACAGACCTACTCAATCTGGGGTTTTTCTTTATTTTTTACTATTATTCTACATTGTAAAATAATAGTATAGACATCAAAACCATGAGATAACACATATGGATTCATATAGTAACCAAAAAACGATTAAACAAATGTATATTTAAGATTCTTCAAAGTAGCCACCCTTAGACTTGATGACAGCTTTTCACACTCTTGGCATTCTCTCAACCAGCTTCATGAGGTAGTCACCTGTAATGCATTTCAATTTACAGGTGTGCCTTGTTAACAGTTAATTTGGGGAATTTCTTTCCTTCTTAATGTGTTTGAGCCAATAAGTTGTGTTGTGACATGGTAGTGGTGGTATACAGAAGAGCCCTATTTGGTAAAAGACCGAGTCCATATTATGGCAAGAACAGCTCAAATAAGCAAAGAGAAATGACTCATCAATACTTTAAGACATGAAGGTCAATCAGGAACACTTCAAGAACTTTGAAAGTTTCTTCAAGTGCAGTCACAATAAACCATCAAGCGCCATGATGAAACTGTCTCTCATGAGGACCGCCACAGGAAAGGAAGACCCAGAGTTACCTCTGCTGCAGAGGATAAGTTCATTAGAGTTAACTGCACCTCAGACTGCAGCCCAAATAAATGCTTCAAGAGTTCAAGTAACAGACACATCTCAACATCAACTGTGAATCAGACCTTCGTGATTGAATTGCTGCAAAGAAACCACTACTAAAGTACACTAATAAAAAGAAGAGACTTGCTTGGGACAAGAAACGAGCAATGGACATTAGACTGGTAGAAATCTGTCCTTTGGTCTGATGAGTCCAAATTTGAGATTTGAGAACATAGTAAAAATAAAAAGTCTTGAATGAGTGGGTGTGTCCATACTTTTGACTGATACTGTAGTTTCAACCAGATGGTTATTCACACACGTTGTCATCACAACAAAACATTATTTCCACTGATCGGTTGGTGAATTGACCAACCAGTGAATCACACAGTCATCTCTCAAAAGGTGATTTATAGAGAAACTTAGGTCCACTTTTAACCAACAGGCAGACATTTTTATATAGGATCATTTCAAGTAAAACAGACAAACACAGATCCATGAACAAATGACAAGATAAAGGTTTTTACATGTTCCCAAACAGAGAAGAAACAAAACCATAGAGAAACATTGGTCACAGTAAAGGACCGGTTTCAGAATAAGATGTCCATCACGCCATCTGGCATTTCAGAATGAGAGGATCATTCAGAGCTTCATGTTTCCGACGTAACCTGAGCGACGTGACAATGAAAGTTCCATCCAACCTATAATATATTAGCCATATAGAAATGGGTGAGGGTAAGATGGCGTCCGTTTCTGTGGTGATAGCTGGGAGTCACATGACCACAGTTGGATGAGGTGATTGGCCAGGTCAGGGTTGTTCTCAGCCCCACAGCAGACTGGAAGAGAGAAAACAAGGTCAGAGGTCATCTTCGTCTGAATGGTACGGCTCCCTATTCCCTATATAGTGCCCTACTTTGACCAGATCCATGGAACACTATTCCCTATATAGTGCCCTACTTTGACCAGATCCATGGAACACTATTCCCTATATAGTGCCCTACTTTGACCAGATCCATGGAACACTATTCCCTATATGAGGAGGCCAAACCCCAGACAATGACACACAGACAGACACACAGCATACCTTAGAATGTTTGGCTCAGGCATTCCAGGATCCCCGCCACGAGCAAAACCTGTCAATCAAAAACAATGAGCAGAGATGGAGAGAAGCAAATTGTTGAAGAGATATTAGTTGCATTCCTGAGCTTCGTTTTTCCAAAGCCTGCGTAACATCTAGTAATATCTGAGCTGTTCTCCAATAAAAACCGTCTCCATCATTTCCTCTGACTCAAACGTGGCCATGTAGTTTACTAGCATCAGTAGCGTGTTCCTGAGAAGGGTTGAACATGGGTGTTGCATAACCAACACTTGAAGCGTCATAACATTCCAGACCATCGGGCAGGCAGAGTCTGGATTTCCCCTACTTCCTGTCCCTTTCTCCACCCCAATCTCTCACTTTCCTCCTGTTTCCCTCTCCCCCTTTCCTCCTGGCCAGCAGTTGTCCCTGTGGACAAGTAGAGATGTCAGGGAAGGAAACTGAATGTTGGAACTGACTCCCCTAATAACTAAAAGACACATCGCAAAGACAAACGGCTAAAAGCAGTCACATGCTGGGTGTGAACCAAAGGTGGAGAATCAACATCTACAACCGTCTAGAAATGTTTTTGTCTCTAAACACCCGTTACTGACTGTCGTGAGGGGATGAGAGAATAGTAACCGTGTTTTAAGAGTGGACAGCTAGCTTGTGAAACTCAGTGTGTCATCATAAGTTACATTTCTACATTTCTGCAACCATATTCATTCACTCCATTCATTCATGCCACATTGCATCACCATTCTCATTCCTGACACTGCAAACATTCCGCGTTTCTCATCAAGTTCTCTGAAGATAGTGTGTGTGTGTGTACTGTGTGTGTGTGTACTGTGTAGACATGCTAGCTTGTGGCAGACACTCAGAGGTTCCCCAGTGTAACTATCTCGCTCCCAGAGAAGCTGTATCCACTCCAGACCTAAACAGAGCCACTGGTCTGGTAGCAAAACATTAGCCATGAGAGATGCACTGTGGGAATCAAACTCGATGATACCCAATAGCAATGTGCATTCTGCACTATTCTCTAAATTACAAGTCATTGTGCACCCACACACAACCCTCAGCTAGCACCTAGAGGGGAGAGGGGGACACTTGGAAAGGAGTGGTGCAGTTTCATGTCAAAACCAATAAATTGACAGCTGTGCCATATAGATTGCTAAATAGTTGGGAAGAGATTTGATGTACCAATTTCGTGGCACATGGTTTATGAACTGATACACAAAATGATACCGGATTCAGAACTTTGAATTTGTAAATTATACAACATTCTTGCAACCAATAAAAATGACATATACAGTACCAGTCAACAGTTTGTACACACCTACTCATTCCAGGGTTGTTCTTTTATTTTCTACATTGTAGAATAATAGTGAAGATACCAAAGTGATGAAATAACACATATGGAATCATGTTGTAACAAAAAAAAAAAAAAAAAAGAGTTAAATTAAAATATATTTTATATTTGAGATTCTTCAGAGTAGCAACAACAAAAAAAGAAAGGGAGGTGGTAGGTTGAGTTAGGCTCCTCCTCCTTGACATCTGTTTAACATTCACTAATTCCAGTTAGGGGAAGCTCCTTTGTGTTATGGCACCACTGCATGCGGTTGGAATCGCATGATCAGTATGTTTTTCCTTACAGTTAGCGAAGCCACGCAGCCCACATTTATGGAGATTCATGGCCATAGCCTGACAAAGGGATTTCCTGTCGAAATAATAGCTAAACCAGCTAGTTAAGACTTTTCCCAAACTCGGTCCTGGGGACTCCAAGGGGTGCATATTTAGTTTTTTTGCCCTAGTACCACACAGTTGATTCAAATGATCAACTCATCACAGTGTAGTGCTAAGGCAAAACACCCACATTTGCAAACCATGGGGTCCCCAGCACCGAATTTGGGAAACTCTGAGCTGTGGCTCACAGTGGTCAGTTATCATAGCTAGAGGCGTGAATGGGGAAGTGAAACCAGGTACGCCCCTGCTGTCAAGTGAAACTAGCTACATTTTAAAAAAGGTTGGATACTCCCGTGGGGGATCATGCATCTGATTTCTCCTATAACACCGTACAAGCACACACACGCACAAAAACAGTAGCGTACAGCAGACCATTTGACCCCGAACGCTTCTGCCACAGCACTGTTACCGCAGCTACTCCAGCGCGCGCGCACACCGCACCCACTTAAACAAACTAAGGCTTAACACGATCAGTCCCAATGTGCGTTTTGAGAACTAGTTTCCTTTGACGGCTGGGGCATACCTGGGTTAATTCAGGGTCGCTCTGTCTCTGGTTTAATTTCCCCATTTACACCCCTCACTATGATAACACGCCACTGTGAGCCACAGCTCAGCGTTTCCCAAACTAGGTCTGGGGTGCACGTTGTAAGCCTATTCTAGGCCCCCGGAAACCGAACTGGTAGCATGCTAAGCTAATCAGCTAGCCCCGTACTAACCCAGATAGAGCACCGTGGGGATGAAACCCCAGCGGATGACGAACTGTCCGGTCTGGAATACCGTCTGCAGGCGTTGTTTGGTCTCCTTGCTGAACTTCGCCATGGTACTTTGCAGGTATCTAGCAGGTTTACTGATTCCCTCAAGGACGTGAAAAAGAGGAAGTCGACTGAGGAAGCTTGGCCGTAAAGCAAGGCAGAAAGTTTTGCTTTTTGCGACAGTTGGTACAATCACAATTGTGACGAGCGCCACTTTGTGGGCGCAAATGTTTCTGCTCCAAACTAATCTCGCTACCCAGTTCTCGTTACCCAATTCACCCGAAAATTGTCACTTCGCCGTTTACACGTGCATCTTTCCATGTGAGATTAGCTCCAAGCAAACTCCTCATACTAATGTTCTTCTGAACATTACAAAGCTTAAAATTAACATAATACATACTGAAATATGCATGCTGATAACATACATATACACAAACTGGCTGCAAACTTTCACTCAGATGTCTGGGTTTGAGAACTAGGCCCGTCATGTCATCTCCTGATTGAGGATGAGTGTGTGTTTGTGCTTGCATGTGTGTGATGAAGAACAGCAACAGAAATATAGTGAAATATAGAAATACTTTATTCTCAGAGAGAGTATCTCTATCAGTGAGTTATCTTCAGACAGAAAATCCCAAACAATTCAAGTCCATCAATATGTACAGATTCATGACATACCATAAAACAGAAACATGATTGTTATTGTTCCACCATATGAATATAAAACAGATCTAGAACACTGACGGACAGAACTCTGGGACTGATAGAACACTGGTTCTAGAACACAAAGGTTCCAGAGGGGCAGACTTTATTCTGCTTTCAGATCTCCAGTAGGAAACAGTGTTCTGTCTGATCTACGGAGTCCTAATCATAGAAATAGAATGAATAGAACAGATGTCACCATTCAAGTCAATGATGGCAAAATGGATGGACTATTGGCCATTGCAAGTGTACCCATATGTGCAAAGCATGAAGTAAAAGCAGGAAGTGTAAACATCAATATGTGCTGTGATTTGTTTAAACTCAACTGACATTACAAAAAAATACATTCCATTGCATGAGCCACATAGTTAACAATTTAAATGAACATTCTACATTACTTTGAAAATTATTGCGTTACAATACCAGGCAGCCATTGCAAGTGTATCCATGAGTTTACCAGCCAAATTGCCAGGGTTAGAGCTTCCAAGTCTGTTCAATTCATTATATTTCTATGCTCCCAAAACTTCTCTCAATCTTTACCGCAGTGAACTTTATTGCCACCAAAATGGAGAAGAATGTGACTTTGACTTTGTTCTGCTAGTCAGCAGTACACCTCTCCTCAAGGGTGTAATTTGTGTGTATTACATTATAAAGCAGGTTATGATAGACCAGAGAACAGATTCATTAAAAGACCTATCAATCAATAAAGATCAACCCTAGCTTGAATAGGCCTACTCCAAATTCCCTAGCCACTCCTCCAACGCCCCTATAGCCACTCCTCCCTAGCCCCTACCTAGCCCCTATAGCAGCTCCTCCCTAGCCCCTACCTAGCCCCTATAGCAGCTCCTCCCTAGCCGCTATAGCCGCTCCTCCCTAGCCACTCCTCCCTAGCCCCTATAGCAGCTCCTCCCTAGCCCCTACCTAGCCCCTATAGCAGCTCCTCCCTACCCCCTATAGCAGCTCCTCCCTAGCCCCTATAGCAGCTCCTCCCTAGCCCCTATAGCCGCTCCTCCCTAGCCCCTACCTAGCCCCTATAGCAGCTCCTCCCTAGCCGCTATAGCCGCTCCTCCCTAGCCACTCCTCCCTAGCCCCTATAGCAGCTCCTCCCTAGCCGCTATAGCAGTTCCTCCCTAGCCGCTATAGCCACTCCTCCCTAGCCCCTATAGCCGCTCCTCCCTAGCCCCCCCTATAGCCGCTCCTCCCTAGCCCCCTATAGCCGCTCCTCCCTAGCCCCTATAGCCGCTCCTCCTTAGCCCCTATAGCCGCTCCTCCCTAGCCCCTATAGCCACTCCTCCTACGCCCCTATAGCCACTCCTCCTACGCCCCTATAGCCGCTCCTCCTTACGCCCCTATAGCCACTCCTCCTACGCCCCTATAGCCACTCCTCCTAGCCCCTATAGCCACTCCTCCTATGCCCCTATAGCCACTCCTCCTACGCCCCTATAGCCACTCCTCCTACGCCCCTATAGCCACTCCTCCTAAGCCCAGGGTATGTTTGGGATGGTGGTCGTGCAGGGTTGGGTTTTCTTGTGCTTTAACACTGAAGGGATTAACACTGCTAAAACAACAACTATCTGTCTCGTAGGAAAATGCCACATTTATAACCGGACTTGGTCGGCTGTACATAGAACACCACAGTTAAAAGGTCGACTCTGCAATATGAGATCAGCATACACAGTGGGGTGACTTCCTGCTACTACATAAGCTGAATCACTCCCTTCATTCGAGTGTTCACACATGCCTCTGCCATACTGTATGCACAAGTGTCCCAAAGCTGAGGGAGTGAAAATGAATCAAGGGTGTAGGGGCTAATTAGACCCTCGGAGAGCCACGTTGGCCAAGCCAGCAAGGCCGCAGAGCGAAGTGCTATCCTGACACACACCGTGATATGTTTGCAATTTGATACAAAAGACTGAAGAGGCCCAATTATAAGTCCTTTTGCAGTTGTTTGTTTGCCTGATTTGACACATGTAACAGATGGAAAACCTCACAAATGAAACATTTAACCGTTACTGAGGTTTATACTTCTTGTAAAAACAACAGGGGGATTTGTTCATTTAAAATGTCATGCTCATTTTATTATTTAAAATGTGGAACATGAATTACGTCGTTCAAGTCACGAGCGTGTCCCGAAGTCGATGGGTTCAGGGATCCCTCGCCATTCTCTGGACGTCACCCTCGTAAACTCTTTTGAAAGCAACATGTGACAAACGGAGGGTCCTCCAAGCGAGTTGGCTGGGGCGAGGGTTTGGGATCCACCGTTACACTCCGCAATATGACACCATCATCAAGTGTATCTTTACAAAAATCCTAGTCTCTCTCTTCGTCATTGGAACATACCACAGTTTACAAAAACAGTTCATACATCATCAAAACAAACATTAAAACAAATCCACCCCAATCAACTTATTGATCTGAAACACACAAACCCCAATAAGCTTGTTTATTGAGGAGATCAGTGAGAAAATATTGCTTCTAATAGGATAACATCAATCAATACTTTTCAGACATTTACGACATTCATATTTTTTTTTTTTGGGGGGGGGGGTTTCTACAATTTAGCAATCTGTCTTTTAATCGTTTCGTGGGATGCTATGGCAACAGGAGTGTGAACTTGGCGTTGTGTTGGGGTTGTTCAAACCCTAGTGCATGATGGGTAGGAGTACAGGATTACCATTGGGGTGCAGAGTGGAAGGGGTTGGGGGCTCTAAACTCTCCTATTCATTCTCTCTCACACACACACACACACACACACACACACACACACACACACACACACACACACACACACACACAGGTCAGGAGGGATGTATGGAAAGTCAAGCAGGACAAACAGGAGTTTTTTTAAATACTCAATTTCCAAACCTTTTACAAAAACAGTTGTAGTGAGTCACTCTGTCCAGTCTGCAGTTCTGTCTAGTTACCACCAGGGGGGTGGGGGTGGTTCAGTAACTCCAGGGAAGAGGGCTGGACCCAGGGTCCCGGCTCTCTCACACCAGGCTCTTGCTTTGGGGAGAGAGGAAGGGGAGGAGAGGAGCCGGCCTTTGGAAGTGGGAAGCTGTCCTACTGGAGAAGAAGAGGTGGGGGAGATGAAGAATGGTGTGGAGAGGAAAGAAGGGAGGGCATGTGTTAATGAGTTTGGGTTCCAGTCCCACTGGCAGGCTGGGAGTCCAGATCAAAAGGTACAGGGGCATGGGGTTAGAGGGTTTAGATGGGTAGTGAGAAGTCAAGGGTTAAATATCAGGGTTCACAGGTCACTCCTAAAGTGCACCCTGATGCTTGGCGAGCGCTGGGTGTGGGAGGGGCTTATATAGCCTAGCTCCTCCTCCTGTAGACTGCCACTGCATGAATAGCGGCCAGCCTCTGGGTTACCACGATTACCTCCAATGTTGTTTCCTTCGAAGGAGCGGGAGAACACGGCGCTGGCTGTACGCGATAGGCTGCTCAGAGCGCTATGGCTCGGCCCCTTGGGCACCGATTGGCTGGAAGTCAGCGTCAGACGTTTGATTGACAGATCCAGGTTCTCGATCAAAGCCTGCCCCCCTGGAGTACAAGTCTCCTTCTCCTTATGCGACCGTCCACCTAAATGCCACTTCCTGCTTCCTGTCTTGATCCCTCCCACCCCAGGGGTGATACTGTTGCTGATAGTGATGGTGGGCGGAGTCAGGTAGTCCGGGCCGGACCCTCTTTTAGGCCACACCCCTTCATCCACTTCCGAGATATCCATCAACTCGTCCGGGGAACCCAAATCCACTGCATCTAGCGAGAGAAGGAGGGAGAGGGAGAAAGAGAAGGAGGGAGAGCGAGAAAGAGAAGGAGGGAGAGCGAGAAAGAGAAGGAGGGAGAGCGAGAAAGAGAAGGAGGGAGAGCGAGAAAGAGAAGGAGGGAGAGCGAGAAAGAGAAGGAGGGAGAGCGAGAAAGAGAAGGATGGAGAGGGAGAAAGAGAAGGATGGAGAGCGAGAAAGAGAAGGAGGGAGAGCGAGAAAGAGAAGGAGGGAGAGCGAGAAAGAGAAGGAGGGAGAGCGAGAAAGAGAAGGAGGGAGAGCAAGAAAGAGAAGAAGGGAGAGCGAGAAAGAGAAGGAGAGCGAGAAAGAGAAGGAGAGAGAGCGAGAAAGAGAAGAAGGGAGAGCGAGAAAGAGAAGGAGAGAGAGCACCTTTTTTACATTCTACTTCAAGCACTGGTTGCCATTCAGCTGTACTACTGTGTGATAGCAGTTAGTACTGTGATCAGTTAACTTATCAGGTATCACCAGTTATCAGAGGCCAGCAACAGGCAGAGGTCTGAGCAGCAGGAGTAGTAGAAAGCAAAACGCATACCCACCACACACACACACACACATACTACTATCTACTATCGAATACTAGCAGACGGACAGATAGGCAGGTCCTTCAATAAAACTGAACTGATATAAAAACTGAAATGAATACTAAATAAAAACCTTATAACATCTGGGCAAGAGACTGCCAGTATGGGCAGACTAGATAGAACCCCTTTCTGATTTGATGAGCACAGTGACCTGATGGCCAATCCAGAGCTGCCTATCCTCCTCAGCTGCTACAGCTAACCAATCAGAAGAGAGCAGTCTGTCACCCCCGGCAACCCAGTGATGTGTTGGAGCAAGGCATTTTAGAGACCAAAATACCTCGCACGCACGCACACACACACACCAAACTTCCTTCACCAGTGAATGGAGAACAGAGGGAGAATGGATGGAGAGAGTGAGGAAGAAGAAGGAGACCGGAGGACATACAGTAACACCTAGGGTTTCTCTTTATTTTTACTAATTGTCCTCATTGTAGAATAACACTGAAGACATCAAAACTATGAAATAACACATTTGGAATCAAGTCGTAACCCCCAAAAATAAAAACTTTGCCTTGATGACAGCTTTGCACACTCTTAGCATTCTCTCAACTAGCTTCATGAGGAATGCTTTCCAACTGTCTTTAAAGGAGCTCCCACATATGCTTGTTGGCTGCTTTTCCTTCACTCTGCGGTCCAACTCATCCCAAAACATCTCAATTGGGTTGAGTTTGGGTGATTGTGGAGGCCAGGTCATCTGATGCATCACTCCCATTACTCTCCTTCCTGGTCAAATAGCCCTTACACAGCTTGGAGGTGTGTTGGGTCATTGTCCTGTTGAAAAACAAATGATAGTGGGACTAAGCACAAACCAGATGGGATGGCGTATCACTGCAGAATGCTGTGGTAGCCATGCTGGTTAAGTGTGCCTTGAATTCTAAATAAATCACAGACAGTGTCACCAGTAAAGCACCCCCACACCATCACACCTCCTCCTCCATGCTTCACGGTGGGAACCACACATGCGGAGATCATCAGTTCACCAACTCTGTGTCTCACAAAGTCACGGCGGTTGGAACCAAATATTTAAAATTTGAACTCCGACCAAAGGACAGATTTCCACCAGTCTAATGTCCATTGCTCGTGTTTCTTGTCCCAAGCAAGTCTCTTCTTATTATTGGTGTCCTTTAGTAGTGGTATCTTTGCAGCAATTCGACCATGAAGGTCTGATTCATGCAGTCTCCTCTGAACAGTTGATGTTGAGATGTGTCTGTTACTTGAGCTCTGAAGCATTTATTTGGGCTGCAATTTCTGAGGCTGGTAATTCTAATGAACTTATCCTCTGCAGCAGAGGTAACTCTCGGGTCTTCCTTTTCTGTGGTGGTCCTCATGAGAGACAGTTTCATCATTGCGCTTGGTTTTTGCGACTGCACTTGAAGAAACTTTCATAGTTTTACGGATTGACTGACCTTCATGTCTTAAAGTAATAGACTGTCGTGTCTCTTTGCTTATTTGAGCTGTTCTTGCCATAATATGGACTCGGTCTTTTACCAAATAGGGCTCTTCTGTATACCACCACTACCATGTCACAACACAACTTATTGGCTCAAACGCATTAAGAAAAAAAAATCCACAAATGAACTTTTAACAAGGCACACCTATTAATTGAAATGCATTCCAGGTGACTACCTCATGAAGCTGGTTGAGAGAATGCCAAGAGTGTGCAAAGCTGTTATCAAGTAGCAACGGGTGGCTACATTGAAGAATCTCAAATATAAAACATATTTTGATTTGTTTAACACTTTCTTGGTTACTACAAGATTCCATATGTGTTTTTTCATAGTTTTGATGTCTTCATTATTATACAATGTAGAAAATAGTAAAAATACAAACTTTTGACTGGTACTGTAGATATCAGGAGAGGCAACGCCGCATGGCAAAAGTTAGTCAGCAAACCAATCAGCCGTCATGCTTAGACAAGACCATGCCTCCACACACTGTTACCTAGGTTACCCCGGGGATGGGGAGGGTCTTAGTACTGGGCCCTGCCTGCGGAGGCGGGCCCAGAACCCTCGTCCACCAATCGCCTCACAGACTTCTGCCTCCTGACCTCTTGACCTCTAAGACTGAGGTCGTGGGTGGGGCTGACCTCTGAGGCTGACCCCAGCGGCTCCGGCTCGGGCTGGGTTAATGGTCGGGGGTCACGGGGTCGCAGAGAGTCTCCATTGGGCATCGTCACACTGATCTCTGGGATGGATGACCCTTGACCTCCAGGGGCCGCCAGGTCACTGTCTACACTGACCTCCTGGGACTCTGGGGTCATGGAGATGGGGACACAGATATGAGACAGACACACAAACACAGACAGTAAAATAAATGTGATGGCAAAAAAATAAATAATTATGATCAAAGTATACAGAGTATAGTGATAATGCACATGCAGACAGTTATAATGTACACGCCTGTATAATAATACAGTCAACTATGCAAAAAGATGACAGTGCTCATGTATAGACAGTGCTCATGTATAGACAGTGCTCATGTATAGACAGTGCTCATGTATAGACAGTGCTCATGTATAGACAGTGCTCACGTAGATGTAATATTGTGTGTTGGTCATGAACGACAATAATAAAGTGAATGCATCAGTAATATGTACAGTTGAAGTCGGAAGTGTACATACACCTCAGCCAAATACATTTAAACTCAGTTTTTCACAATTCCTGACATTTAATCCTAGTAAAAATTCCCTGTCTTAGGTCAGTTAGGATCACCACTTTATTTTAAAGAATGTGAAATGTCAGAATAATAGTAGAGAGAATGATTTATTTCAGCTTTTATTTCTTTCATCACATTCCCAGTGGGTCAGAAGTTCACATACACTCAATTAGTATTTGGTAGCACTGCCTTTAAATTGTTTAACTTGGGTCAAACGTTTCGGGTAGCCTTTCACAAGCTTCCCATAATAAATTGGGTGAATTTTGGCCCATTCCTCCGGACAGAGCTGGTGTAACTGAGTCAGGTTTGTAGGTTTGCTTTTTCAGTTCTGCCCACACATTTTCTATAAGATTGAGGTCAGGGCTTTGTGATGGCAAATCCAACACCTGACTTTGTTGTACTTTCAGCCATTTTGTAAGTATGATTTGGGTCATTGTCCATTTGGAAGACCCATTTTTGACCAAGCTTTAACTTCATGACTGATGTCTTGAGATGTTGCTTCAATATATCTACATTATTTTCCTTCATCATGATGTCATCTATTTTGTGAAGTGCACCAGACCCTTCTGCAGCAAAGCACCCCCACAACATGATGCTGCCACCCCCATACTTCACGGTTGGGATGGTGTTCTTCGGCTTGCAAGCCTCCCCAATTCCCCTCCAAACATAAGGATGGTCATTATGGCCAAACAGTTCTGTTTTTGTTTCATCAGACCAGAGGATATTGCTCCAAAAAGTACAATCTTAGTCCCCATGTGCAGTTTCAAACTGTAGTCTGTGTTTTTTATGGCGGTTTTGGAGCAGTGGCTTCTTCCTTGCTGAGCGGCCTTTCAGGTTACGTCGATATAGGACTCGTTTTACTGTGGATATAGATACTTTTGTATCCGTTTCCTCCAGCCTCTTCACAAGGTCCTTTGCTGTTGTTCTGGGATTGATTCGCACCAAAGTACGTTCATCTCTAAGAGACAGAACGCATCTCCTTCCTGAGCGGTATGATGGCTGCATAGTCCCATGGTGTTTATACTTGCGTACTATTGTTTGCACAGATGAATGTGGTACCTTCAGGAATTTGGAAATTGCTCCTAAGGATGAACCAGACTTGTGGAGGTCTAGAATTTGTTTTCTGAGGTCGGCTAATTTCTTTTGGTTTTCCCATGATGTCAAGCAAAGAGGCAGTGAGTTTGAAGGTAGGCCTTGAAATACATCCACAGGTACACCTCCAACTGCCTCAAATTCTGTCAATTAGCCTATCAGAAGCTTCTAAAGCCATGACATCATTATCTGGAATTTTCCAAGCTGTTTAAAGGCACAGTCAACTTAATGTATGTAAACTTCTGACCCACTGGAATTGTGATACAGTGAATTATAAATGAGATAATCTGTCTGTAAACATTTGTAGGAAAAATACTTAGGACATCTACTTTGTGCATGACACAACAGACTTGCCAAAACTATAGTTTGTTAACAAGACATTTGTGGAGTGGTTGAAAAACAAGTTTTAATGACTCCAACCTAAGTGTATGGAAACTTCCGACTTCAACTGTATAGGTAGTGATAATGCATCCGTAATATGTTATTTTACTGCTGCTAACTACTAACTACTAACTACTAACTACTAACTACTTGGAACTATTTAGCTCTTATTCTTATCTGTATGTTTTTTAAACCGCATTGTTGGTTAAGAGCTTGTAAGTAAGCATTTCACTGTAAGGTCTACTACACCTGTTGTATTCAGCATTTCACTGTTATGGCTACACCTGTTGTATTCAGCATTTCACTGTAAGGTCTACTACACCTGTTGTATTCAGCATTTCACTGTTATGGCTACACCTGTTGTATTCAGCATTTCACTGTTATGGCTACACCTGTTGTATTCAGCATTTCACTGTTATGGCTACACCTGTTGTATTCAGCATTTCACTGTAAGGTCTACTACACCTGTTGTATTCAGCATTTCACTGTTATGGCTACACCTGTTGTATTCAGCATTTCACTGTTATGGCTACACCTGTTGTATTCAGCATTTCACTGTTATGGCTACACCTGTTGTATTCAGCATTTCACTGTTATGGCTACACCTGTTGTATTCAGCATTTCACTGTAAGGTCTACTACACCTGCTGTATTCAGCATTTCACTGTAAGGTCTACTACACCTGTTGTATTCAGCATTTCACTGTAAGGTCTACTATACCTGTTGTATTCAGCATTTCACTGTTATGGCTACACCTGTTGTATTCAGCATTTCACTGTAAGGTCTACTACACCTGTTGTATTCAGCATTTCACTGTAAGGTCTACTACACCTGTTGTATTCATCATTTCACTGTAAGGTCTACTACACCTGTTGTATTCATCATTTCACTGTAAGGTCTACTACACCTGTTGTATTCAGCATTTCACTGTAAGGTCTACTACACCTGTTGTATTCAGCATTTCACTGTAAGGTCTACTACACCTGCTGTATTCAGCATTTCACTGTAAGGTCTACTACACCTGTTGTATTCAGCATTTCACTGTAAGGTCTACTATACCTGTTGTATTCAGCATTTCACTGTTATGGCTACACCTGTTGTATTCAGCATTTCACTGTAAGGTCTACTACACCTGTTGTATTCAGCATTTCACTGTAAGGTCTACTACACCTGTTGTATTCATCATTTCACTGTAAGGTCTACTACACCTGCTGTATTCAGCATTTCACTGTAAGGTCTACTACACCTGTTGTATTCAGCATTTCACTGTAAGGTCTACTACACCTGTTGTATTCAGCATTTCACTGTAAGGTCTACTACAACTGTTGTATTCAGCATTTCACTGTAAGGTCTACTACACCTGTTGTATTCAGCATTTCACTGTAAGGTCTACTACACCTGTTGTATTCAGCATTTCACTGTAAGGTCTACTACACCTGTTGTATTCAGCATGTCACTGTGAGGTCTACTACACCTGTTGTATTCAGCATTTCACTGTAAGGTCTACTACACCTGTTGTATTCAGCATTTCACTGTAAGGTCTACTACACCTGTTGTATTCAGCATGTCACTGTAAGGTCTACTACACCTGTTGTATTCAGCATTTCACTGTAAGGTCTACTACACCTGTTGTATTCAGCATTTCACTGTAAGGTCTACTACACCTGTTGTATTCAGCATTTCACTGTAAGGTCTACTACACCGGTTGTATTCAGCATTTCACTGTAAGGTCTACTACACCTGCTGTATTCAGCATTTCACTGTAAGGTCTACTACACCTGCTGTATTCAGCATTTCACTGTGAGGTCTACCTACACCTGTTGTATTCAGCATTTCACTGTAAGGTCTACTACACCTGTTGTATTCAGCATTTCACTGTAAGGTCTACTACACCTGTTGTATTCAGCATTTCACTGTAAGGTCTACTACACCTGTTGTATTCAGCATTTCACTGTAAGGTCTACTACACCTGTTGTATTCAGCATTTCACTGTAAGGTCTACTACACCTGTTGTATTCAGCATTTCACTGTAAGGTCTACTACACCTGTTGTATTCAGCATTTCACTGTAAGGTCTACTACACCTGTTGTATTCAGCATTTCACTGTAAGGTCTACTACACCTGTTGTATTCAGCATTTCACTGTAAGGTCTACTACACCTGTTGTATTCAGCATTTCACTGTAAGGTCTACTACACCTGTTGTATTCAGCATTTCACTGTAAGGTCTACTACACCTGTTGTATTCAGCATTTCACTGTAAGGTCTACTACACCTGTTGTATTCAGCATTTCACTGTAAGGTCTACTACACCTGTTGTATTCAGCATTTCACTGTAAGGTCTACTACACCTGTTGTATTCAGCATTTCACTGTAAGGTCTACTACACCTGTTGTATTCAGCATTTCACTGTAAGGTCTACTACACCTGTTGTATTCAGCATTTCACTGTAAGGTCTACTACACCTGTTGTATTCAGCATTTCACTGTAAGGTCTACTACACCGGTTGTATTCAGCATTTCACTGTAAGGTCTACTACACCTGCTGTATTCAGCATTTCACTGTAAGGTCTACTACACCTGTTGTATTCAGCATTTCACTGTAAGGTCTACTACACCTGTTGTATTCAGCATTTCACTGTAAGGTCTACTACACCTGTTGTATTCAGCATTTCACTGTAAGGACTACTACACCTGCTGTATTCAGCATTTCACTGTAAGGTCTGCTACACCGGTTGTATTCAGCATTTCACTGTAAGGTCTACTACACCTGTTGTATTCAGCATTTCACTGTAAGGTCTACTACACCTGCTGTATTCAGCATTTCACTGTAAGGTCTGCTACACCGGTTGTATTCAGCATTTCACTGTAAGGTCTACTACACCTGTTGTATTCAGCATTTCACTGTAAGGTCTACTACACCTGTTGTATTCAGCATTTCACTGTAAGGTCTACTACACCTGCTGTATTCAGCATTTCACTGTAAGGTCTACTACACCTGTTGTATTCAGCATTTCACTGTAACGTCTACACCTGTTGTATTCAGCGCATGTGACTAAAAACATTTGATTTGACAGTGATAATGTATAGAGGACAATATGGAGACACATGAGCAGTGATGTAGTGAATAATACATAGATAAGTAAATATCTTGATGTGGAGAACCCATGACATGCCGAACTCCAGTTCCTCCTGGAGCTGATAACCTCTCATTAGTAGTCAGTAGAGCTGTGTGGTTGAGAAGGGTCTGGAGCTGATAACCTCTCATTAGTAGTCAGTAGAGCTGTGTGGTTGGGAAGGGTCTGGAGCTGATAACCCCTCATTAGTAGTCAGTAGAGCTGTGTAGTTGGGAAGGGTCTGGAGCTGATAACCTCTCATTAGTAGTCAGTAGAGCTGTGTGGTTGGGAAGGGTCTGGAGCTGATAACCCCTCATTAGTAGTCAGTAGAGCTGTGTGGTTGGGAAGGGTCTGGAGCTGATAACCCCTCATTAGTAGTTAGTAGAGCTGTGTGGTTGGGAAGGGTCTGGAGCTGATAACCCCTCATTAGTAGTCAGTAGAGCTGTGTAGTTGGGAAGGGTCTGGAGCTGATAACCTCTCATTAGTAGTCAGTAGAGCTGTGTGGTTGGGAAGGGTCTGGAGCTGATAACCCCTCATTAGTAGTCAGTAGAGCTGTGTGGATGGGAAGGGTCTAGAACTGATAACCTCTCATTAGTAGTCAGTAGAGCTGTGTGGTTGGGAAGGGTCTGGAGCTGATAACCTCTCATTAGTAGTCAGTAGAGCTGTGTGGTTGGGAAGGGTCTGGAGCTGATAACCTCTCATCAGTAGTCAGTAATTGTCCTACAGACAGGCCACTACAGAGACAGACTAATGTCTTTAATCACTAGACAAGCTACAGAGAATAGATCAGATACCCTACTGAGACTAGGATAGTGTTTCTAAACCCAGTCCTGTTTGTGTGCCTGTGTGTCTTACCATGTCGTTTCCAGCGATGTCCTCTGATAGAGAGTGATGTGACTGCGTTCCGTGAGATCCTACAGGACGGAATGCACATTCAGAGGGGCAATTATTAGTCGTTCAAAACAGGTAAACAGGAAACGTCATTTAAAATCATCATCCATCAAAAAACAAATATTGATCTAGCTAGGCACATGATACCGTTATGGAATGAAATGTCAAAATCCAATATATTAAAATGTCCAAACAAAAAAAGATGAATCTACGAAACTATACCTGTAGATGAAACATGAAAACTGTGTCGATAGAGTTTATACATCACATACCTAGAGGATGTAGGAGTCATCTCCACCTGAATGATGCGAGTTCCTTCTTTACTAGCGCCAGACTTTAGCGCCGCACACTGTTGAGAGGACTTGATGGCATTACCCACCTAAACACACAATGTTAGGCATTGACAACGGGACTGTTAAACAACCGCTGCCTGCTGTGAAGCTGTTTGACACAGCAGCAGCCTTCAGGATTACAGATTAACATCTCAACATTGAATAATCTACTGGGATTACTGGCACCCCACACACACCATGGGAGAGGTCAGTGTCCTGGCACACACCGGTGTGTGTGTGTGTGTGTGATGTCACCCACCAGTAGAGCTTCAGGGAACAATTCTAGCTGAGCTCGGTACAGAACATCATCCAGCGCCTTGGAACCCAGGTCCATCTCCCCATTACACCTGGAACACACACACACACACACACACACACACACACACACACACACACACACACACACACACACGGTCCGGGTCAAGGTTAAAATCAGGGGTCAGAGATTAGGGCTAGTGTGTATCAGAGGAGGCTGGTGGGGGGAGCTATAGGAGGACGGGCTCATTGTAATGGTTGGAATGGAATCAAGTGAACTGAGTCAAACATGTGGTTTTCATGCGTTTGATGCCGTTTTATTTATTCTATTCCAGCCATTACAATGAGCCCGTCCTCCTACAGCTCTTCCCACCAGCCTCCTCTGGTGTGTGTGTTCTCACAGTGCGTAGTGTATCCCAGTGACGAGTTGAACCAGGAACTCAGAGGTGACGGTCAGACGAGAGCTGATACCTTTATACCGCCTCAAATGTTGTCGTGGGAAACCACAGATACACACCCTGTTAACCAAATCACAGGGCAGAGAATACCATCGGTCAACCAATCACAG
Source organism: Oncorhynchus nerka (assembly GCF_034236695.1). NCBI lineage: Eukaryota > Metazoa > Chordata > Actinopteri > Salmoniformes > Salmonidae > Oncorhynchus > Oncorhynchus nerka. Next base: position 13,568,992 of record NC_088402.1, read on the forward strand.
TATAAAGAATACAGTCAACCAACCAGTCTAGGTATACTGCTATGCAAACGATGTTTCTGGAACAAGACAAGGAAGTCTATTACTTGTGTCTAAATGTATTGACCTCAAGCAGCCCTGTTCCTAAAGGCCACAGTGGTGCCAGCATTCATATTCTTATCCAGTAGAACTGTAGTGAGCAGATCGCCCCTCTGAGTGGCTTTAGCTCAGTGTTCAACACACTGCCAGCAGATGAAGTAGTCCTCAGAGAGAGATCTGTGTGTCCTAGCCTCTCTAGGAAGTGGTAGTATCTTGGCTCAGTTCCACGCTCAAGTCTTAAAGAGGATCAGTTGAGCGGATGCTGGCATGGGGAGTGGGAATGTGTGTGTGTGTGTGTGTGTGTGCGCGTGTTGGGAACGGACTTTCCCTGATGGCAGAACAGCGCAGGGTCATGACGTATTATCTGTGGTACCTGGAGCTGAGCTGGCAGAGGGACTGCAGAGAGGAGGAGGACATGTAACTGAGGGACGCATTGTAACTCAGCAGCAGGAAGGTCAGCACCTCGAACCTACACACACACACACACACACACACACACACACACACACACACACACACACACACACGTTTGTTTTACTATCCTTGTAGGGGCCAAAACATTTATTCCCATGAAAAGTCCTATTTTTCCTAACCACTAACCCATAACTCCACACCCTACCTTTATTTCTAACCCCTAAACAGGCGTTTTCCCTTGTGGGGACCTGCGAAATGTCCAAATTTACCTTGTTTTACTATCCTTGTAAGGACTTGTGGTCCGCACAACAATAGTAAAACCACACACACACAAAATGCAACATTAACACAAACCAAGAACTGTTGCACAACAGTCAATTAGTCATGAAAGAAATGTAGCACACAGCATTCGAGTTCCAACTCAAACATAGCTCTCCGTCTCTGACCTGTTCTGAGCAGTGAATGTTTCTCTCTGTAGGTGAGGCCCGCTGTACACCACTCTACTCAGCCCGTGATTGGCTAAAGCCCCTTCAGTCAACGCCAGGGAGCCAATGTGGGAGGGCTGGGGGAGGGGTTTATTCGTATTAATAACTTGATCAGTACTCTGGATTAGAAACACTTTGATCTGGGGAAGACTGAACAGTTGGCCATCTCTATCCATACACTAGTGTTAATAGAGAAAGACTGACCTGTACTTACCTCGTGGTAGACTGAGGGTTTGGAGAGGGAGGGGACAGTGAAAGAGAGGACTTTACTCTGTCCATCCTTATCTACGATCTCCTACATAGAGGGGGGGGGCGGAATGTCAGGTTGAAGGAAATAACATTTGTTAAAAGAGCATGCCAAGAAAGCAATGTCTGAGTGGTGTGTGTGTGTGAATGTGTGTTCAAAGGCCTGTCAGAGCTGCTAAATGTCAGGATGAGTAATCGCTGAGACAGGATGATGACTGACAGCTGACCTACTCTGTTATTCTGAGAGCGAGAGAGAGAGACAGAGAGAGAGAGAGACAGAGAGAGAGAGACAGAGAAAGTGTGTGTGTGTGTGTTGGTGTGTCTCTCACCAGGTTGTATATCCCCAGTAGCAGGGCCTCTATACAGCCTGAGGTGTGTGGGTCCCTGGCTGCAGACGGAGCCAGGAGGAGGGACCAGAGCAGCTCAGGGAGGAACTGGAGCACAAACCGCTGTAGCCAAAGCTCCCCGCTACGGTAGAACTCAAACAGCTGGTGACACACAGGTTCCAACAGCTAGAAGAGAGAGGGAGAAGGTTTGAGGGAGAGTTCATTTTAAGTTTTAGCTTTAGTTTCAACATACCTAGGTTGTTGTTTCATCTAAACCCCTTTAGAAAGTTAGCTGGTTATTTAGCAAAGAACACAAGCTCTTGGCTAGTATTTTTCCAGAATGTAGCAATACTAGTGGAAAAGGATTGTATCCGTGTGTGTGTGTGTGTGGGTGTGTAGTACGTACATCACTGTAGTTCTCTCTGATGACTTTGTAGAGCGCTGGGACCAGGGAGCCTTTCTCCTTCAGAGATGCTGCGTAGCTGGACACTGCACTGTCAGGAAGGGTCTGTACACAATCACACAGATCAACACTCTGTATTCGGAGTAACCTTGAAATAACAGGTAACGATGTGTGTATGCGTGTGTGAGAATGAGTGAGTGAGAGAGCAACAAATATAACAAAGTCCTCTCATGCTTTGTTGATTTCAAAAAAGCTTTCGACTCAATTTGGCATGAGGGTCTGCTATACACATTGATGGAAAGTGGTGTTGGGGGAAAAACATACAACATTATAAAATCCATGTACACAAACAACAAGTGTGCGGTTAAAATAAATTGGCAATAAACACACATTTCATTCCTCAGGGCCGGGGTGTGAGACAGGGATGCAGCTTAAGCCCCACCCTCTTCAACATATATATCAGTGAATTGGCGAGGGGACTAGAACAGTCTGCAGCACCCGGCCTCCCCCTGCTAGAATCTGAAGTCAAATGTTTACTGTTTGCTGATGATCTTGTGCTTCAGTCACCAACCAAGGAGGGCCTACAGCAGCACCTAGATCTTCTGCACAGATTGGGTCCAAACAGTGAATCTCACTAAGAACAAAATAATGTTCCAAAAAAAGTCCAGTTGCCAGGACAACTACAAATTCTATCTAGACACAGTTGCCTTAGAGCAGATAAATAAATATACAGTGCCTTTGGAAAGTATTGAGACCCTTTTTAACTTTTTCCACATTTTGTTAAGTTACAGCCTTATTCTATGGATTTAAAATAAATAAAATTATATATATATACACGGCTACCAAAACCTGCGGGCTATCCATTTACACTGCAGGCGACGTGAGCAAAACATTTAAACATGTCAACCTTCACAAGGCTGCAGGCCCAGACGGCATCCCCAGCCGCGTCCTCAGAGCATGCGCAGACCAGCTGGATGGTGTGTTTACAGACATATTCAATCAATCCTTATCCCAGTCTGCTGTCCCCACATGCTTCAAGAGGGCCACCATTGTTCCTGTTCCCAAGAAAGCTAAGGTAACAGAGCTAAATGACTACCGCCCCGTAGCACTCGCTTCTGTCATCATTTATTTATTTTATTTTTCTGTTATTTTACCAGGTAAGTTGACTGAGAACACATTCTCATTTGCAGCAACGACCTGGGGAATAGTTACAGGGGAGAGGAGGGGGATGAATGAGCCAATTGTAAACTGGGGATTATTAGGTGACTGTGATGAGGGTCAGATTGAGAATTTAGCCAGGACACCGGGGTTAACACCCCTACTCTTACGATAAGTGCCATGGGATTTTTTTAATGACCTCAGAGAGTCAGGACACCCGTTTAACGTCCCATCCGAAAGACGGCACCCTACACAGGCCAATGTCCCCAATCACTGCCCTGGGGCATTGGGATATTTTTTTAGACCAGAGGAAAGAGTGCCTCCTACTGGCCCTCCAACACCACTTCCAGCAGCATCTGGTCTCCCATCCAGGGACTGACCAGGACCAACCCTGCTTAGCTTCAGAAGCAAGCCAGCAGTGGTATGCAGGGTGGAATGAAGTGCTTTGAGAGACTAGTCAAGGACCATATCACCTCCACCCTACCTGACACCCTAGACCCACTCCAATTTGCTTACCGACCCAATAGGTCCACAGACAACGCAATTGCAATCACACTGCCCTAACCCATCTGGACAAGAGGAATACCTATGTGAGAATTCATTGACTACAGCTCAGCATTTAACACCATAGTACCCTCCAAACTCGTCATCAAGCTCGAGATCCCAGGTCTCCACCCCACTCTGTGCAACTGGGTACTGGACTTCCTGACGGGCCACCCCCAGGTGGTGAGGGTAGGTAACAACATCTCCACCGCGCCGATCGTCAACACTGGGGCCCCACAAGGGTGCGTTCTCAGCCCTCTCCTGTACTCCCTGTTCACCCACGACTGCGTGGCCATGCATGCCTCCAACTCAATCATCAAGTTTGCAGACGACACTACAGTGGTAGGCTTGATTACCGACGACGACGAGACGGCCTACAGGGAGGAGGTGAGGGCCCTCGGAGTGTGGTGTCAGGAAAATAACCTCACACCCAACATCAACAAAACAAAAGAGATGATTGTGGACTTCAGGAAACAGCAGAGGAAGCACCCCCTATCCACATCGACGGGACAGTAGTGGAGAGGGTAGAAAGTTAAGTTCCTCGGCGTACACATCACAGACAAACTGAAATGGTCCAATCACACAGACAGCGTTGTGAAGAAGGCGCAGCAGCGCCTCTTCAACTTCAGGAGGCTGAAGAAATTTGGCTTGTCACCAAAAACACTCAAATTTTACATATGCACAATCGAGAGCATCCTGGCGGGCTGTATCACCGCCTGGTACGGCAACTGCTCCGCCCATAACCGTAAGGCTCTCCAGAGGGTAGTGAGGTCTGCACAACGCATCACCGGGGACAAACAACCTGCCCTCCAGGACACCTACACCACCCGATGTCACAGGAAGGCCAAAAAGATCATCAAGGACAACAACCACCCGAGCCACTGCCTGTTCACCCCGCTATCATCCAGAAGGCGAGGTCAGTACAGGTGCATCAAAGCAGGGACCGAGAGCCTGAAAAACAGCTTCTATCTCAAGGCCATCAGACTGTTAAACAACCACCACTAACATTGAGTGGCTGCTGCCAAAATACTGACTCAACTCCAGCCACTTTAATAATGGAAAAATTGATGTAATAAATGTATTACTAGCCACTTTAAACAATGCCACTTCATATAATGTTTACATAATCTACATTACTTATCTCATATGTATATACTGTACTCTATACCATCTACTGCATCTAGATGTAATGCATCACTAGCCACTTTAAACAATGCCACTTTTATATGTTTACATACTCTACATTACTCATCTCATGTATATACTGTACTCTATACCATCTACTGCATCTTGCCTCTGCCGTTCTATACCATGACTCATTCATATATTTTTTTTATGTACATATTCTTATTCATTCCTTTAAACTTGTGTGTATAAGGTAATTATTGTGAAATTGTTAGGTCAGGTTACTCGTTGGATATTACGGCATTGTCGGAACTAGAAGCACTTCACTACACTCGCATTAACATCTGCTAACCATGTGCATGTAACAAATAACATTTGATTTGATTACAAAAAGTATCCTTCAACACAAAACCTCAAACAATGCATGCAGAGCAGAATTAGGACTAATTATTAAAATCCAGAAAATAACTGTTAAACTCTACAGCCACCTAAAAGGAAGCTATGCCCACAGATTAAGCTAGATACGAGTCCCCTCAGCCAGCTGGTTCTGTGGCTCTGTTCACAAACACAAAACAGACCACCAAGGACAGCAACACAACTAGGCCCAACCAAATTATGAGAAAGCAAAAAGAGAATTACTTGACACACTGGAAAGAATCAAACAAAAAACAGCAAATTGGAATGCTGTCTGTCCCTAAACAGTACAAAGTGGCAGAATACCTGACCACAGTGACTGACCCAAAATGAAGACAATCTTTGACTATGTACAGACTCAGTGAGCATAGCCTTGCTATTGAGAGGTCATCGTAGGCAGACCTGGCTCTCAAGGGAAGACAGGCTATGTGCTCACTGCCCACAAAATGAGGTGGAAACTGAGCTGCAATTCCTAACATCCTGACAAATGTATGACCATATTAGAGACATATTTCACTCAGATTACACTGACCCACAAATTTTTAAAAACAAACCCAATTTTGATGAACTCCCATATCTATTGTGTGAAATAACACAGTGTGTCATCACAGCAGCAAGATTTGTGACCTGGGCAACCAGTGAAGAACAAACACCATTGTAAATACAACCCATATTTATGTTTATTTATTTTCCCTTTTGCACTTGAACTATTTCCCACAGTCTAAGGTTGGCTTCCGGATTAAGCGGGCATTGTGTCAAGAAGCAGTGAGGCTTGGCAGGGTTGTGTTTCAGAGGACACATGCAGCAACGGGACAAGACTAACTACCAATTGGATCATTTTAAAAATTACTCTCTCATATCTGTTAGGCGAAATACCAATTACAGCAGCAAGATTGGTGGGCCGTTGCCATGAGAACAGGGCAACCAGTGGAACACAAAACACCATTATAAATACAACCAATACTTCTGTTTATTTATCTTACCCCTAAAATACTATACATAGATGATAATATAACATTTGAAATATCTTTATCATTTTTTAAACCTTTTTAAAAGCAATGTTTAAGGTTCTAATAGCTTTTTGTTGATGTTGAATTTGTTTATTTCACTTGCTTTGGTAAACACATGTTTCCCATGCCAATAAAGCCCCTTTGAATTGAGAGTGAGACAGTGTGACAGAGGTGCAGTGAATACTGATGGTGACACATTGACACTGGTTCTCTTCTAACTCACACACACACACACCCACCCCCCCCCTCACCTCACCTTAAACTCCGACAGCCATTCCTCCACCACTCCTTGGTTCATAGCCAACATCTTCCGTCATCTGCTGTGGACACACCTCTACCTGGGAAGCAAGCAAAGAGGCGGTTGTTAAAAGTTAACTTTGGGCAAAAAAGAAAAAATAATGACTTTAAACTGTATAACTGATCAATGCACCATCATACTAGCTACACCTGGCTAGCTCAGCTACTGAACTAGCTAGCTACACCTGGTTAGCTCAGCTACTGAACTAGCTAGCTACACCTGGCTAGCTCAGCTACTGAACTAGCTAGCTACATCTGGTTAGCTCAGCTACTGAACTAGCTAACTACATCTGGTTAGCTCAGCTACTGAACTAGCTAACTACATCTGGTTAACTCAACTACTGAACTAGCTAACTACAACTGGCTAGCTCAGCTACTAAACTAGCTAGCTCAGCTACTGAACTAGCTAGCTACATCTGGCTAGCTCAGCTAATGAACTAGCTAGCTACACCTGGCTGGCTAAGCTAATGAACTAGCTAGCTACAACTGGCTAGCTCAGCTACTGAAATAGCTAGCTACATCTGGCTAGCTCAGCTACTGAAATAGCTAGCTACATCAGTCACGGAAAGCTTGTCCAGAATGACATCAACGAATCACTAAAAGACACACCTCATTTGTTTTAGAAAATTGAGAAAGTAGTTTGTGCCTAAAGTTGACCTTTAATACAAAAAGACACACAATCCAAAAAGCCTTCCTTCCTTCTCGTTTCCCCCTTGATTGCAACTTCAGACATTCTCAGCTCTCTCATTATCAACAGCACTCTCTCTCACTTCCTCTCTTTATTATGTTACTTCAGGCTCTCCGCAAGTAACATAAAAGTGTGTGAGTGAGAGAATGAATGAGAAAGAAAGAGGGAGAACGAGAGCGCAACCAGTGAAGAACAAACACCATTATAAATACAACCCATATTTATGTATTTTCCCTTTCGTACTTTAACTATTTGAACATAGTTACAACTCTGTCTATAGCCATAATATGACATATGAAATATCTTTATTCCCTTGGAACTTTTGTGAGTGTAATGTTTACTGTTCATTTTACTTTTGTTTACTATCTAGTTCACTTGCAATTGGCAATGTTAACATATGTTTCCCATATCAATAAAGCCCTTAAATTGAAATGAATTGAGAGAGGGAGAGAACTCTCATGCAGGAACATGTGCTCAACTTAGTTGAAGAAATTCCACTTCTTAAGATTCTTTATATTCATATCAGTCACACACACACACACACACATTTTGTCTGGTTCCACGAGACCACACACACAGACATCTCCTTGTATGGTATAAACAGAGCTAGATGAATCATGTAAATATCACCCAGCTACAGTATGTTTCCATGGACCCCACCTACCAGACTAGAGAACACATAACGACCAAACTTTGACCATGGCAACAGGGAATCACTGGGAGTCAGTCATTTCAACTGGGTAGAGACACAGTGGAGTGTTGCGAGATAGCCGGTCAGGTATGCCCAACACCAAACATGAACTTCAGAGTGTTGGTTCTAATATTCCCCCCTATGTTTTTATTAACTTGTCCAGTGATTTGTTGTCGACCTTTGGAACATTTTCAAAACATTTTTTTGTTGACAATTGCCTGCTAAAGGTGTGTTTACATTTAACTATCTTGTGTCAAGAAAAACAGCTGGACGTAATGCGTCACACCTAAAATGTAAAATAAAGAATCCACTAAAAACTACAGTGGCGAATAAAAACGTAGTGGTTGAAGTGTTTCCACTAGCCATTTAGGCAAATTGTGCATTAATAAATTGCTGACTGCCTGCACGCCCTCCCACCTACAGCGCCTTCAGAAATGATTCACACCCCATTGACTTTCTCCACATTTTGTTGTGTCACAGCCTGAATTTAAAACTTAATGAAACATGTTCAATTTGGTTTAAATAATGCAAAAACAAAGTGTTGATGAAGAAAGTAAAAGTGCAATATGTGCCATGTCAAAAAGCTAATGTTTAAGTTCCTTGCTCAGACATGAGAACATATTTATTTGACCTTTTAAGAACAAATTTGACCAGTTAAGAACAAATTCTTATTTTCAATGATGGCCTAGGAACAGTGGGTTAACTGCCTGTTCAGGGGCAGAACGACAGATTTGTACCTTGTCAGCTCAGGGGTTTGAACTTGCAACCTTCTGGTTACTAGTTCAACGCTCTAACCACTAGGCTACCCTGCCGCCCCCATACGAAAGCTGGTGGTTCCTTTTAACATGAGACTTCAATATTTCAAGGTAAGAGTTTAGTTAATATAATATTTACATGACTCTCTCTCTATCTCTCTATACCATTTCTATTTCATATACCTTTGACTATTGGATGTTCTTATAGGCACTTTAGTATTGCCAGTGTAACAGTATAGCTTCCGTCCCTCTCCTCGCCCCTACCTGGGCTCGAACCAGGAACACATCGACAACAGCCACCCTCGAAGCATCGTTACCCATCGCTCCACAAAAGCCGCGGCCCTTGCAGAGCAAGGGGAACAACTACTCCAAGTCTCAGAGCGAGTGACGTTTGAAACACAATTAGCGCGCACACCGCTGACTAGCTCGGGAGTTGATAGGCTTGACGTTATAAACAGCTCAATGCTTGAAGCACAGAGAAGAGCTGCTGGCAAACGCACAAAAGTGCTGTTTGAATGAATGCTTACGAGCCTGCTGCTGCCTACCACCTCTCAGTCAGACTGCTCTATCAAATATCAAATCATAGACTTAATTATAACATAATAACACACATAAATACGAGCCTTTGGTCATTAATATGGTCGAATCCGTAAACTATCATTTAGAAAACAAAACGTTTATTATTTCAGTGAAATACGGAACTGTTCGGTATTTTATCTAACGGGTGGCATCCATGAGTCTAAATATTCCTGTTATATTGTACAACCTTCAATGTTATGTCATAATTACGTAAAATTCTGGCAAATTGGTTCGCAAAGAGCCAGGCAGCCCAAAAGGTTGCATATACCCTGACCCTGGTCCATTCCAAGATGGCATAGCAGTTCAGACGTCTTTTGTCCTCGTCTTGTCGTGTCCCGTATATATATATATTTACAACTTTTTCACATACATTTTTTTTTTTTTTTCCATCAACTCATCTTCAAAACACTCTCCTGCAACCCACCTCACCAATTTATATTTATAAAAAAAGTATTATTTACCTCAAATCTGTAATCCTCCGAGAAGCTAGCCAGAAACTCCAAGAAGCTAGCCAGAAAACTAGCCAGAAGCTAGCCAGGAGCTAATCCAGAAGCTAGTTCAGAAGCTAGTTCAGAAGCTAGTTCGCTTCTTTACTGGCAAATCGTTAGTATTCAGCTAACCACGGTTTGTGGTCATCAGCTATCCTTTATCTCTAAAATCTATCGCCAGTTTTGTACGGCGCAGCGCAGCGCGGCTCGGAACGGAACATACCGGACCAATTTTTCTCTCCATGTCCCTGGATTTCAACCGCTAACTCTGGACATTCATGCCTGGATCTCACAGCTAGCTAGCTGCTATCCGTGTGACTATCGGCTTTCGTCGATTCCGGAGCAAACATCAATTACTCCGGAGCTAGCCAGCTCCGTCAATCACTCCTGAGTTCCATCAATCACTCCTGGGCTGCAGTCACCTATCCGGACCCGTTTTACTGCCTACGCGGAGCCCCACCGGGCCTTCACAACTGGACTGCCGACGTTATCTACCCGAAGGAGTTATCCGGCTGGCTCCTCCGTCGCGACGTTACCTAAACGCCCGTCTGCGGCCTGCTAACCGTTAGCTGTCTTATCGGCTGCTATCTGAATAGACAATCGGACAATTTATTTATTATTATTATTATTATTATTATTATTATTATTATGTTTTCTTCTTGGGCCTCTATAACTATATCTATTGTTTTTATTTTTGTTGTTGTTTTGGATTAATCCCCTCTACCACACGGAACCCCACTAATCTACTGACGGAACGCAAGAGGTGGCTAATAACAGACCTCCATCCTATGCTAGCTTGCTACCGATGGCCGGGCTAGCTGTCTAAATCGCCGTGACCCCCAACCAACCTCTCCACTCACCGGACCCTTTTGATCACTCGACTAAGCATGCCTCTCCTTAATGTCAATATGCCTTGTCCATTGCTGTTCTGGTTAGTATTTATTCGCTTATTTCACTGTAGAGCCTCTAGTCCTGCTCCCTATAGCTTATCCAACTAGTTCCACCACCCACACATGCAATGACATCTCCTGGTTTCAATTATGTTTCTAGAGACAATATCTCTCTCTTCATCACTCAATACCTAGGTTTACCTCCACTGTATTCACATCCTACCATACCTTTGTCTGTACATTATACCGTGATGCTATTTTATCGCTCCCAGAAACCTCCTTTTACTCTCTGTTCCAGACATTCTAGACGACAAATTCTTATTGCTTTTAGCCGCACCCTTATTTTACTCCTCCTATGTTCCTCTAGCGATGTAGAGGTGAATCCAGTGCCTAGCTCCACTCCTATTCCCCAGGCACTCTCTTTTGACGACTTCTGTAACCGTAATAGCCTTGGTTTCATGCATGTTAACATTAGAAGCCTCCCTAAGTTTGTTCTATTCACTGCTTTAGCACACTCTGCCAACCCGGATGTTCTAGCTGTGTCTGAATCCTGGCTTAGGAAGACCACCAAAAATTCTGACATTTTAATTCCAAACTACAACATTTTCAGACAAGATAGAACTGCCAAAGGGGGCGGTGTTGCAATCTACTGCAAAGATAGCCTGCAGAGTTCTGTCCTACTATCCAGGTCTGTACCCAAACAATTTGAACTTCTACTTTTAAAAATCCACCTCTCTAAAAACAAGTCTCTCACCGTTGCCGCCTGCTATAGACCACCCTCTGCCCCCAGCTGTGCTCTGGACACCATATGTGAACTGATTGCCCCCCCATCTATCTTCAGAGCTTGTGCTGCTAGGCGACCTAAACTGGAACATGCTTAACACACCAGCCATCCTACAATCTAAACTTGATGCCCTCAATCTCACACAAATGATCAATGAACCTACCAGGTACCTCCCCAAAGCCTTAAACACAGGCACCCTCATAGATATCATCCTAACCAACTTGCCCTCTAAATACACCTCTGCTGTCTTCAACCAAGATCTCAGCGATCACTGCCTCATTGCCTGCATCCGTAATGGGTCAGCGGTCGAACAACCTCCACTCATCACTGTAAAACACTCCCTGAAACACTTCAGCGAGCAGTCCTTTCTAATCGACCTGGCCGGGGTATCCTGGAAGGATATTGATCTCATCCCGTCAGTAGAGGATGCCTGGATATTCTTTAAAAATGCCTTCCTAACCATCTTAAATAAACATGCCCCATTCAAGAAATTTAGAACCAGGAACAGATATAGCCTTTGGTTCTCCCCAGACCTGACTGCCCTTAACCAACACAAAAACATCCTATGGTGTTCTGCATTAGCATCGAACAGCCCCCGTGATATGCAGCTGTTCAGGGAAGCTAGAAACCATTTATACACAGGCAGTTAGAAAAGCCAAGGCTAGCTTTTTCAAGCAGAAATTTGCTTCCTGCAACACTAACTCAAAAGTTCTGGGACACTGTAAAGTCCATGGAGAATAAGAACACCTCCTCCCAGCTGCCCACTGCACTGAAGATAAGAAACACTGTCACCACTGATAAATCCACCATAATTGAGAATTTCAATAAGCATTTTTCTATGGCTGGCCATGCTTTCCACCTGGCTACTCCTACCCCGGTCAACAGCACTGCACCCCCAACAGCAACTCGCCCAAGCCTTCCCCATTTCTCCTTCTCCCAAATCCGTTCAGCTGATGTTCTGAAAGAGCTGCAAAATCTGGACCCCTACAATTCAGCCGGGCTAGACAATCTGGACCCTTTCTTTCTAAAATTATCTGCCAAAATTGTTGCCACCCCTATTACTAGCCTGTTCAACCTCTCTTTCGTGTCGTCTGAGATTACCAAAGATTGGAAAGCAGCTGCGGTCATCCCCCTCTTCAAAGGGGGGGACACTCTTGACCCAAACTGCTACAGACCTATATCTATCCTACCATGCCTTTCTAAGGTCTTCGAAAGCCAAGTCAACAAACAGATTACCGACCATTTCACCATTTCGAATCTCACCATACCTTCTCTGCTATGCAATCTGGTTTCAGAGCTGGTCATGGGTGCACCTCAGCCACGCTCAAGGTCCTAAACGATATCTTAACCGCCATCGATAAGAAACATTTCTGTGCAGCTGTATTCATTGATCTGGCCAAGGCTTTCGACTCTGTCAATCACCACATCCTCATCGGCAGACTCGACAGCCTTGGTTTCTCAAATGATTGCCTCGCCTGGTTCACCAACTACTTCTCTGATAGAGTTCAGTGTGTCAAATCGGAGGGTCTGCTGTCCGGTCCTCTGGCAGTCTATGGGGGTGCTACAGGGTTCAATTCTTGGACCGACTCTCTTCTCTGTATACATCAATGAGGTCACTCTTGCTGCTGGTGAGTCTCTGATCCACCTCTACGCAGACGACACCATTCTGTATACTTCTGGCCCTTCTTTGGACACTGTGTTAACAACCCTCCAGGCAAGCTTCAATGCCATACAACTCTCCTTCCGTGGCCTCCAATTGCTCTTAAATACAAGTAAAACTAAATGCATGCTCTTCAACCGATCGCTACCTGCACCTACCCGCCTGTCCAACATCACTACTCTGGACGGCTCTGACTTAGAATACGTGGACAACTAAATACTACAAATACTGGTTAGACTGTAAAGACCCATATCAAACATCTCCAATCCAAAGTTAAATCTAGAATTGGCTTCCTATTTCGCAACAAAGCATCCTTCACTCATGCTGCCAAACATACCCTTGTAAAACTGACCATCCTACCAATCCTCGACTTTGGCGATGTCATTTACAAAATAGCCTCCAATACCCTACTCAACAAATTGGATGCAGTCTATCACAGTGCAATCCATTTTGTCACCAAAGCCCCATATACTACCCACCATTGCGACCTGTACGCTCTCGTTGGCTGGCACTCGCTTCATACTCGTCGCCAAACCCACTGGCTCCATGTCATCTACAAGACCCTGCTAGGTAAAGTCCCCCCTTATCTCAGCTCGCTGGTCACCATAGCATCTCCCACCTGTAGCACACGCTCCAGCAGGTATATCTCTCTAGTCACCCCCAAAACCAATTCTTTCTTTGGCCGCCTCTCCTTCCAGTTCTCTGCTGCCAATGACTGGAACGAACTACAAAAATCTCTGAAACTGGAAACACTTATCTTCCTCACTAGCTTTGAGCACCAACTGTCAGAGCAGCTCACAGATTACTGCACCTGTACATAGCCCACCTATAATTTAGCCCAAACAACTACCTCTTTCCCTACTGTATTTAATTTATTTATTTTGCTCCTTTGCACCCCATTATTTTTATTTCTACTTTGCACATTCTTCCATTGCAAATCTACCATTCCAGTGTTTTACTTGTTATATTATATTTACTTTGCCACCATGGCCTTGTTATGCCTTTACCTCCCTTCTCACCTCATTTGCTCACATCGTATATAGACTTGTTTCTACTGTATTATTGACTGTATGTTTGTTTTACTCCATGTGTAACTCTGTGTCGTTGTATCTGTCGAACTGCTTTGCTTTATCTTGGCCAGGTCGCAATTGTAAATGAGAACTTGTTCTCAACTTGCCTACCTGGTTAAATAAAGGTGAAATATATAAATAAAACTCTGTGTGCGATGAACGTAAGAGAAGTGACACAATTTCACCTGGTTAATATTGCCTGCCAAACTGGATGTATTTTAGCTAAATATGCAGATGTCCTGCAAAGAAACGTGATTTTTATAGTAATTTTTATTTATTTTGCAAGTAGTAAACATTTCAAATTAAATGTGGGGTGGAGCTTACGGTTACGGAATTTACTGTTTTCATCATAATTTGTCGCAATAAATAAAGTTTGACCCAGTCGAATGGATAAACATGTCTCCTATATCTGCCGTTTCCATAACACATTGCTTTTATTAAAAAAACCTGTCAATGGAAACCTGCAGAGTGCCAATCATTCTATCTGCAACCCCCCACACCCACACTCCATTCCCAGTCTCACACACACTCACACTCCATTCCCAATCTCACACACACCCACACTCCATTCCCAGTCTCACACACACCCACACTCCATTCCCAGTCTCACACACACCCACACTCCATTCCCAGTCTCACACTCCATTCCCAGTCCCACACGCACACACTCCATTTCCAGTCTCACACACAAACACACTCCATTCCCAGTCTCACACACACCCACACTCCATTCCCAGTCTCACACACACCCACACTCCATTCCCAGTCTCACACACACCCACACTCCATTCCCAGTCTCACACACACCCACACTCCATTCCCAGTCTCACACTCCATTCCCAGTCCCACACGCACACACTCCATTTCCGGTCTCACACACAAACACACTCCATTCCCAGTCTCACACACACCCACACTCCATTCCCAGTCTCACACACCCACACTCCATTCCCAGTCTCACACACCCACACTCCATTCCCAGTCTCACACACACCCACACTCCATTCCCAGTCTCACACACACCCACACTCCATTCCCAGTCTCACACACACCCACACTCCATTCCCAGTCTCACGCACACCCACACTCCATTCCCAGTCTCACGCACACCCACACTCCATTCCCAGTCACACGCACACACACTCCATTCCCAGTCTCACACGCACACACACTCCATTCCCAGTCTCACACGCACCCACACTCCATTCCCAGTCTGACAGGCACCCACACTCCATTCCCAGTCTCACACGCACCCACACTCCATTCCCAGTCTCACACACACCCACACTCCATTCCCAGTCTCACACACACCCACACTCCATTCCCAGTCACACGCACACACACTCCATTCCCAGTCTCACACGCACACACACTCCATTCCCAGTCTCACACGCACCCACACTCCATTCCTAGTCTGACAGGCACCCACACTCCATTCCCAGTCTCACACGCACCCACACTCCATTCCCAGTCTCACACACACCCACACTCCATTCCCAGTCTCACACACACTCACACTCCATTCCCAGTCTCACACTCCATTCCCAGTCTCGCACTCCATTCCCAGTCTCACACTCCATTCCCAGTCTCACACACACTCACACTCCATTCCCAGTCTCACACTCCATTCCCAGTCTCACACTCCATTCCCAGTCTCACACACAAGCACACTCCATTCCCAGTCTCTCACACACACACTCCATTCCCAGTCTCTCTCTCTCACACACACACTCCATTCCCAGTCTCTCTCTCACACACACACACTCCATTCCCAGTCTCTCTCTCACACACACACACTCCATTCCCAGTCTCTCTCTCTCTCACACACACACTCCATTCCCAGTCTCTCTCTTTCTCACACACACACTCCATTCCCAGTCTCTCTCTCTCACACACACACCATTCACAGTCTCTCTCTCTCTCTCACACACAGACACTCCCATTCCCAGTCTCTCTTTCTCTCACACACACTCCATTCCCAGTCTCTCTCTCGCTCTCACACACACACTCCATTCCCAGTCTCTCTTTCTCACACACACACTCCATTCCCAGTCTCACGCACACACACACTCCATTACCAGTCTCACACACACACACACTCCATTCCCAGTCTCACACACTCACACTCCATTCCCAGTCTCTCTCTCACACACACACTCCATTCCCAGTCTCTCTCTCTCTCACACACACACTCCATTCCCAGTCTCTCTCTCTCTCACACCCACACTCCATTCCCAGTCTCACACACACCCACACTCCATTCCCAGTCTCACACACACCCACACTCCATTCCCAGTCTCACACACACCCACACTCCATTCCCAGTCTCACACACACCCACACTCCATTCCCAGTCTCACGCACACCCACACTCCATTCCCAGTCACACGCACACACACTCCATTCCCAGTCTCACACGCACACACTCCATTCCCAGTCTCACACGCACCCACACTCCATTCCCAGTCTGACAGGCACCCACACTCCATTCCCAGTCTCACACGCACCCACACTCCATTCCCAGTCTCACACACACCCACACTCCATTCCCAGTCTCACGCACACCCACACTCCATTCCCAGTCACACGCACACACACTCCATTCCCAGTCTCACACGCACACACACTCCATTCCCAGTCTCACACGCACCCACACTCCATTCCCAGTCTGACAGGCACCCACACTCCATTCCCAGTCTCACACGCACCCACACTCCATTCCCAGTCTCACACACCCACACTCCATTCCCAGTCTCACGCACACCCACACTCCATTCCCAGTCACACGCACACACACTCCATTCCCAGTCTCACACGCACACACACTCCATTCCCAGTCTCACACGCACCCACACTCCATTCCCAGTCTGACAGGCACCCACACTCCATTCCCAGTCTCACACGCACCCACACTCCATTCCCAGTCTCACACACACCCACACTCCATTCCCAGTCTCACACACACCCACACTCCATTCCCAGTCACACGCACACACACTCCATTCCCAGTCTCACACGCACACACACTCCATTCCCAGTCTCACACGCACCCACACTCCATTCCCAGTCTGACAGGCACCCACACTCCATTCCCAGTCACACACGCACCCACACTCCATTCCCAGTCTCACACACCCACACTCCATTCCCAGTCTCACACACACTCACACTCCATTCCCAGTCTCACACTCCATTCCCAGTCTCGCACTCCATTCCCAGTCTCACACACACTCACACTCCATTCCCAGTCTCACACTCCATTCCCAGTCTCACACACAAGCACACTCCATTCCCAGTCTCTCACACACACACTCCATTCCCAGTCTCTCTCTCTCACACACACTCCATTCCCAGTCTCTCTCTCACACACACACTCCATTCCCAGTCTCTCTCACACACACACACTCCATTCCCAGTCTCTCTCTCTCTCACACACACACTCCATTCCCAGTCTCTCTCTTTCTCACACACACTCCATTCCCAGTCTCTCTCTCTCACACACACACCATTCACAGTCTCTCTCTCTCTCTCACACACAGACACTCCCATTCCCAGTCTCTCTTTCTCTCACACACACTCCATTCCCAGTCTCTCTCTCGCTCTCACACACACACTCCATTCCCAGTCTCTCTTTCTCACACACACACTCCATTCCCAGTCTCACGCACACACACACTCCATTACCAGTCTCACACACACACACACTCCATTCCCAGTCTCTCACACTCACACTCCATTCCCAGTCTCTCTCTCACACACACTCCATTCCCAGTCTCTCTCTCTCTCACACACACACTCCATTCCCAGTCTCTCTCTCTCACACCCACACTCCATTCCCAGTCTCACACACACCCACACTCCATTCCCAGTCTCACACACACCCACACTCCATTCCCAGTCTCACACACACCCACACTCCATTCCCAGTCTCACACACACCCACACTCCATTCCCAGTCTCACTCACACCCACACTCCATTCCCAGTCTCACGCACACCCACACTCCATTCCCAGTCACACGCACACACTCCATTCCCAGTCTCACACGCACACACACTCCATTCCCAGTCTCACACGCACCCACACTCCATTCCCAGTCTGACAGGCACCCACACTCCATTCCCAGTCTCACACGCACCCACACTCCATTCCCAGTCTCACACACACCCACACTCCATTCCCAGTCTCACGCACACCCACACTCCATTCCCAGTCACACGCACTCCATTCCCAGTCTCACACGCACACACACTCCATTCCCAGTCTCACACGCACCCACACTCCATTCCCAGTCTGACAGGCACCCACACTCCATTCCCAGTCTCACACGCACCCACACTCCATTCCCAGTCTCACACACACCCACACTCCATTCCCAGTCTCACGCACACCCACACTCCATTCCCAGTCACACGCACATACACTCCATTCCCAGTCTCACACGCACACACACTCCATTCCCAGTCTCACACGCACCCACACTCCATTCCCAGTCTGACAGGCACCCACACTCCATTCCCAGTCTCACACGCACCCACACTCCATTCCCAGTCTCACACACACCCACACTCCATTCCCAGTCTCACACACACCCACACTCCATTCCCAGTCACACGCACACACACTCCATTCCCAGTCTCACACGCACACACACTCCATTCCCAGTCTCACACGCACCCACACTCCATTCCCAGTCTGACAGGCACCCACACTCCATTCCCAGTCACACACGCACCCACACTCCATTCCCAGTCTCACACACACCCACACTCCATTCCCAGTCTCACACACACTCACACTCCATTCCCAGTCTCACACTCCATTCCCAGTCTCGCACTCCATTCCCAGTCTCACACACACTCACACTCCATTCCCAGTCTCACACTCCATTCCCAGTCTCACACTCCATTCCCAGTCTCACACACAAGCACACTCCATTCCCAGTCTCTCACACACACACTCCATTCCCAGTCTCTCTCTCACACACACACTCCATTCCCAGTCTCTCTCTCACACACACACACTCCATTCCCAGTCTCTCTCTCACACACACACACTCCATTCCCAGTCTCTCTCTCTCTCACACACACACTCCATTCCCAGTCTCTCTCTTTCTCACACACACACTCCATTCCCAGTCTCTCTCTTTCTCACACACACACCATTCACAGTCTCTCTCTCTCTCTCACACACAGACACTCCCATTCCCAGTCTCTCTTTCTCTCACACACACTCCATTCCCAGTCTCTCTCTCGCTCTCACACACACACTCCATTCCCAGTCTCTCTTTCTCACACACACACTCCATTCCCAGTCTCACACACACACACACTCCATTCCCAGTCTCACACACACTCCATTCCCAGTCTCACACACTCACACTCCATTCCCAGTCTCTCTCTCACACACACACTCCATTCCCAGTCTCTCTCTCTCTCTCTCACACACACACTCCATTCCCAGTCTCTCTCTCGCACACACACACACTCCATTCCCAGTCTCTCTCTCTCACACACACACACTCCATTCCCAGTCCCTCTCTCTCACACACACACTCCATTCCCAGTCTCTCACTCTCACACACACACTCAATTCCCAGTCTCTCACTCTCACACACACACTCCATTCCCAGTCTCTCTCTCACACACACACACTCCATTCCCAGTCTCTCT
This sequence comes from Oncorhynchus nerka, assembly GCF_034236695.1. NCBI lineage: Eukaryota > Metazoa > Chordata > Actinopteri > Salmoniformes > Salmonidae > Oncorhynchus > Oncorhynchus nerka. Next base: position 13,588,765 of record NC_088402.1, read on the forward strand.
CTCTCACACACACACTCCATTCCCAGTCTCTCTCTCTCTCTCTCACACACACACTCCATTCCCAGTCTCTCTCTTTCTCACACACACACTCCATTCCCAGTCTCGCTCTCTCACACACACTCCATTCCCAGTCTCACACTCCATTCCCAGTCTCACACACACTCACACTCCATTCCCAGTCTCACACACCATTCCCAGTCTCACACTCCATTCCCAGTCTCTCACACAAGCACACTCCATTCCCAGTCTCTCACACACACACTCCATTACCAGTCTCTCTCTCTCACAAACACACTCCATTCCCAGTCTCTCTCTCTCACACAAACACTCAATTCCCAGTCTCTCTCTCTCACACAAACACTCAATTCCCAGTCTCTCTCTCTCACACACACACTCCATTCCCAGTCTCTCTCTCTCTCACACACACACTCCATTCCCAGTCTCTCTCACACACACACTCCATTCCCAGTCTCTCTCTCTCTCACACACACACACTCCATTCCCAGTCTCTCTCTCTCACACACACACTCCATTCCCAGTCTCTCTCTTTCTCACACACACACACCATTCCCAGTCTCTCTCTCTCTCACACACACACTCCATTCCCAGTCTCTCTCTCACACACACACACTCCATTCCCAGTCCCTCTCTCTCTCACACACTCCATTCCCAGTCTCTCTCTCTCTCACACACACACTCCATTCCCAGTCTCTCTCTTTCTCACAAACACACCATTCCCAGTCTCTCTCTCTCTCTCGCACACACACTCCAATCCCAGCCTCTCTTTCTCTCACACACACTCCATTCCCAGTCTCTCTCTCTCACAAACACACTCCATTCCCAGTCTCTCTTTCTCTCACACACACTCCATTCCCAGTCTCTCTCTCGCTCTCACACACACACTCCATTCCCAGTCTCTCACACACACACTCCATTCCCAGTCTCACACACACACACACTCCATTCCCAGTCTCACACACACACACACACTCCATTCCCAGTCTCACACGCACTCACACTCCATTCCCAGTCTCACGCGCACACACACTCCATTCCCAGTCTCACACGCACACACACTCCATTCCCAGTCTCACACGCGCACACACTCCATTCCCAGTCTCACACGCACACACACTCCATTCCCAGTCTCACACGCACCCACACTCCATTCCCAGTCTCACACGCAGTCACACTCCATTCCCAGTCTCACACACACTCACACTCCATTCCCAGTCTCACACTCCATTCCCAGTCTCACACTCCATTCCCAGTCTCACACACACACACGCTCCATTCCCAGTCTCTCTCTCTCTCACACACACACACTCCATTCCCAGTCTCTCTCTCTCTCTCACACACACACACTCCATTCCCAGTCTCTCTTTCTCTCACACACACTCCATTCCCAGTCTCTCTCTCTCACAAACACACTCCATTCCCAGTCTCTCTCTCTCACAAACACACTCCATTCCCAGTCTCTCTCTCTCTCACACACACACACACACACTCCATTCCAAGTCTCTCTTTCTCTCACACACACTCCATTCCCAGTCTCTCTCTCGCTCTCACACACACACTCCATTCCCAGTCTCTCTTTCTCACACACACACTCCATTCCCAGTCTCACACACACACACTCCATTCCCAGTCTCACACACAAGCACACTCCATTCCCAGTCTCTCACACACACACTCCATTCCCAGTCTCTCACACACACACTCCATTACCAGTCTCTCTCTCTCACAAACACACTCCATTCCCAGTCTCTCTCTCACACACACACACTCAATTCCCAGTCTCTCTCTCTCACACAAACACTCAATTCCCAGTCTCTCTCTCTCACACACACACTCCATTCCCAGTCTCTCTCTCTCACACACACACTCCATTCCCAGTCTCTCTCTCTCTCACACACACACTCCATTCCCAGTCTCTCTCTCACACACACACTCCATTCCCAGTCTCTCTCTCACACACACACTCCATTCCCAGTCTCTCTCTCTCACACACACACTCCATTCCCAGTCTCTCTCTCTCACACACACACTCCATTCCCAGTCTCTCTCTCACACACACACACACACTCCATTCCCAGTCTCTCTCTCACACACACACTCCATTCCCAGTCTCTCTCTCTCACACACACTCCATTCCCAGTCTCTCTCTCACACACACTCCATTCCCAGTCTCTCTCTCTCACACACACACACTCCATCCCCAGTCTCTCTCTCTCACACACACACTCCATTCCCAGTCTCTCTCTCTCACACACACACTCCATTCCCAGTCTCTCTCTCTCTCACACACACACACACTCCATCCCCAGTCTCTCTCTCTCTCTCACACACACACACTCCATTCCCAGTCTCTCTCTCTCACACACACACTCCATTCCCAGTCTCTCTCTCTCACACACACACTCCATTCCCAGTCTCTCTCTCTCACACACACTCCATTCCCAGTCTCTCTCTCTCTCACACACACTCCATTCCCAGTCTCTCTCTCTCTCACACACACACTCCATTCCCAGTCTCTCTCTCTCTCACACACACACACTCCATTCCCAGTCTCTCTCTCTCACACACGCACTCCATTCCCAGTCTCTCTCTCTCTCACACACACACACACTCCATTCCCAGTCTCTCTCTCTCACACACACTCCATTCCCAGTCTCTCTCTCTCACACACACACACTCCATTCCCAGTCTCTCTCTCTCACACACACACACACACACACGCACTCCATTCCCAGTCTCTCTCTCACACACACACACACACACACGCACTCCATTCCCAGTCTCTCTCTCACACACACTCCATTCCCAGTCTCTCTCTCTCACACACACACTCCATTCCCAGTCTCTCTCTCTCTCACACACACTCAATTCCCAGTCTCTCTCTCACACACACACACTCCATTCCCAGTCTCTCTCTCACACACACACTCCATTCCCAGTCTCTCTCTCACACACACACACTCCATTCCCAGTCTCTCTCTCTCACACACACTCCATTCCCAGTCTCTCTCTCACACACACACACACTCCATTCCCAGTCTCTCTCTCTCACACACACACTCCATTCCCAGTCTCCCAGTCTCTCTCTCACACACACTCCATTCCCAGTCTCTCTCTCACACACTCCATTCCCAGTCTCTCTCTCTCTCTCACACACACTCCATTCCCAGTCTCTCTCTCTCTCACACACTCCATTCCCAGTCTCTCTCTCTCTCACACACCACTCCATTCCCAGTCTCTCTCTCTCTCACACACACACTCCATTCCCAGTCTCTCTCTCTCTCACACACACACTCCATCCCCAGTCTCTCTCTCTCTCACACACACACTCCATTCCCAGTCTCTCTCTCTCACACACACACTCCATTCCCAGTCTCTCTCTCTCACACACACACTCCATTCCCAGTCTCTCTCTCTCTCACACACTCCATTCCCAGTCTCTCTCTCTCTCACACACACACTCCATTCCCAGTCTCTCTCTCTCTCACACACACTCCATTCCCAGTCTCTCTCTCTCTCACACACACACTCCATTCCCAGTCTCTCTCTCTCTCACACACACTCCATTCCCAGTCTCTCTCTCTCACACACACACTCCATTCCCAGTCTCTCTCTCTCACACACACACTCCATTCCCAGTCTCTCTCTCACACACACACACACACTCCATTCCCAGTCTCTCTCTCTCACACACACACACACACACTCCATTCCCAGTCTCTCTCTCACACACACACACACACATTCTCCATTCAGTCTCTCTCTCTCTCTCACACACACACTCCATTCCCAGTCTCTCTCTCTCCATTCACACACACACTCCATTCCCAGTCTCTCTCTCTCACACACACTCCATTCCCAGTCTCTCTCTCTCTCACACACACACTCCATTCCCAGTCTCTCTCTCTCACACACACTCCATTCCCAGTCTCTCTCTTTCTCACACACACACACTCCATTCCCAGTCTCTCTCTCTCTCACACACACTCCATTCCCAGTCTCTCTCTTTTCACACACTCCATTCCCACACACTCCATTCCCAGTCTCTCTCTCACAAACACACTCCATTCCCAGTCTCTCTCTCTCACAAACACACTCCATTCCCAGTCTCTCTCTCTCTCACACACACTCCATTCCCAGTCTCTCTCTCTCACACACACACTCCATTCCCAGTCTCTCTTTCTCTCACACACACACTCCATTCCCAGTCTCTCTCATTCTCTCACACACACTCCATTCCCAGTCTCTCTCTCTCACACACACACTCCATTCCCAGTCTCTCTCTTTCTCACACAACACACCATTCCCAGTCTCTCTCTCTCTCACACACACACACTCCATTCCCAGCCTCTCTTTCTCTCACACACACTCCATTCCCAGTCTCTCTTTCTCTCACACACTCCATTCCCAGTCTCTCTCTCTCACAAACACACTCCATTCCCAGTCTCTCTTTCTCTCACACACACTCCATTCCCAGTCTCTCTCTCGCTCTCACACACACACTCCATTCCCAGTCTCTCTTTCTCTCACACACACTCCATTCCCAGTCTCTCTCTCGCTCTCACACACACTCCATTCCCAGTCTCTCTCTCTCTCACACACACACTCCATTCCCAGTCTCTCTCTTTCTCACAAACACACCATTCCCAGTCTCTCTCTCTCTCACACACACACTCCATTCCCAGCCTCTCTTTCTCTCACACACACTCCATTCCCAGTCTCTCTTTCTCTCACACACACTCCATTCCCAGTCTCTCTCTCTCACAAACACACTCCATTCCCAGTCTCTCTTTCTCTCACACACACTCCATTCCCAGTCTCTCTCGCTCTCACACACACACTCCATTCCCAGTCTCTCACACACACACTCCATTCCCAGTCTCACACACACACACACTCCATTCCCAGACTCACACACACACACTCCATTCCCAGTCTCACACACACACACACACTCCATTCCCAGTCTCACACGCAGTCACACTCCATTCCCAGTCTCACGCGCACACACACTCCATTCCCAGTCTCACGCGCACACACACTCCATTCCCAGTCTCACACACGCACACACTCCATTCCCAGTCTCACACGCGCACACACTCCATTCCCAGTCTCACACGCGCACACACTCCATTCCCAGTCTCACACACACTCACACTCCATTCCCAGTCTCACACACACTCACACTCCATTCCCAGTCTCACACTCCATTCCCAGTCTCACACTCCATTCCCAGTCTCACACTCCATTCCCAGTCTCTCTCTCTCACACACACACTCCATTCCCAGTCTCTCTCTCTCTCTCTCACACACACACTCCATTCCCAGCCTCTCTTTCTCTCACACACACTCCATTCCCAGTCTCTCTTTCTCTCACACACACTCCATTCCCAGTCTCTCTCTCTCACAAACACACTCCATTCCCAGTCTCTCTCTCTCACAAACACACTCCATTCACAGTCTCTCTCTCTCTCTCACACACACACACACACACACACTACATTCCCAGTCTCTCTCTCGCTCTCACACACACACTCCATTCCCAGCACTCCATTCCCAGTCTCACACACACACACACACACACTCCATTCCCAGTCTCACACACAAGCACACTCCATTCCCAGTCTCTCACACACACACTCCATTCCCAGTCTCTCACACACACACTCCATTACCAGTCTCTCTCTCTCACAAACACACTCCATTCCCAGTCTCTCTCTCACACACACACACTCAATTCCCAGTCTCTCTCTCTCACACAAACACTCAATTCCCAGTCTCTCTCTCTCACACACACACTCCATTCCCAGTCTCTCTCTCACACACACACACACTCCATTCCCAGTCTCTCTCTCACACACACACTCCATTCCCAGTCTCTCTCTCTCACACACTCCATTCCCAGTCTCTCTCTCACACACACTCCATTCCCAGTCTCTCTCTCACACACACACACTCCATCCCCAGTCTCTCTCTCTCTCACACACACACTCCATTCCCAGTCTCTCTCTCTCTCACACACACACTCCATTCCCAGTCTCTCTCTCTCTCACACACACTCCATTCCCAGTCTCTCTCACACACACACACACTCCATCCCCAGTCTCTCTCTCTCTCTCACACACACACACACACTCCATTCCCAGTCTCTCTCTCTCACACACACACTCCATTCCCAGTCTCTCTCTCTCTCTCACACACACACTCCATTCCCAGTCTCTCTCTCTCTCACACACACTCCATTCCCAGTCTCTCTCTCTCTCACACACACACTCCATTCCCAGTCTCTCTCTCTCTCACACACACACACTCCATTCCCAGTCTCTCTCTCTCACACACGCACTCCATTCCCAGTCTCTCTCTCTCACACACACACACTCCATTCCCAGTCTCTCTCTCTCACACACGCACTCCATTCCCAGTCTCTCTCTCTCTCACACACACACACTCCATTCCCAGTCTCTCTCTCTCTCTCACACACACACACACACACACACACACGCACTCCATTCCCAGTCTCTCTCTCACACACACACACACTCCATTCCCAGTCTCTCTCTCACACACACTCCATTCCCAGTCTCTCTCTCTCACACACACACTCCATTCCCAGTCTCTCTCTCTCTCACACACACACACACTCCATTCCCAGTCTCTCTCTCTCTCTCTCACACACACACTCCATTCCCAGTCTCTCTCTCTCTCACACACACACTCCATTCCCAGTCTCTCTCTTTCTCACACACACACACCATTCCCAGTCTCTCTTTCTCTCACACACACTCCATTCCCAGTCTCTCTCTCTCACAAACACACTCCATTCCCAGTCTCTCTCTCTCACAAACACACTCCATTCCCAGTCTCTCTCTCTCCCACACACACCATTCCCAGTCTCTCTCTCTCACACACACACACTCCATTCCCAGTCTCTCTCGCTCTCACACACACTCCATTCCCAGTCTCTCTCACACACACACTCCATTCCCAGTCTCTCTTTCTCACACACACACTCCATTCCCAGTCTCACACACACACTACATTCCCAGTCTCACACACAACCACTCCATTCCCAGTCTCACACACACATCCCAGTCTCTCTTTCTCTCACACACACTCCATTCCCAGTCTCTCTCTCTCACAAACACTCCATTCCCAGTCTCTCTCTCTCACAAACACACACCATTCCCAGTCTCTCTCTCTCTCACACACACACACTCCATTCCCAGTCTCTCTCTCTCTCTCACACACTCCATTCCCAGTCTCTCTCTCTCACACACACTCCATTCCCAGTCTCTCTCTCTCTCTCTCACACACACTCCATTCCCAGTCTCTCTCTCTCTCTCTCACACACACTCCATTCCATTCCCAGTCTCTCTCACACACACACTCCATTCCCAGTCTCTCTCTCACACACACACACTCCATTCCCAGTCTCTCTCTCTCACACACAAACACACACCATTCCCAGTCTCTCTCTCTCACACACAAACACACACCATTCCCAGTCTCTCTCTCTCTCTCTCTCTCTCACACACACTCC
>NC_088402.1:13601321-13653821 GCF_034236695.1 Oncorhynchus nerka
TGCTATTCACCACAGAGTGGGACATTTCCCAGTGCAAAACTGCAGATACCATAAGGCCAGCTATTGTGAAAGAATACTTGGGTATCTTGTTGATTTTCCTCCATCGCTTCAAAGAGGCCACACTCCCCTTGGGAGGCAAGTAAACAGCCTACTGTTGACCCGGTAACGGTGTGGTTCCTGGTTCCTAAAGATAAAGCTTCACCTACAGCTGGATTAGTGGTGTCTGAGAAGAGAAGCCAGCTGACCAGGCACGGACATCCGTTTCCTGCTATTTTTACACTATTGTTCTAAATTCAAAAATCACCCTCTTCTTCTTCTTTATCCTCATCATTATTCAGTTCATTCAATTTCAAAATGGTGAAGTCGTGCACATTTATCAGTTCCTATCTGGTTTCCATCACTTATTCATCAATTCACCTCATTCATTCAGTGAGGAGAGACGCAATAGCGCCTGGGTACCAACGCTTTACACCGAACCCAAAAGAATAATCAGCGATCTAACTCCCACTTGCTGTGACGTAATATACTGTACTATACCATAATGTACCACTGCATAAAGTCAATACCGTACTATACCATAATGCACCACTGCATAAAGTCAATACCGTACTATACCATAATGCACCACTGCATAAAGGCAATACCGTACTATACCATAATGCACTACTGCATAAAGTCAATACCGTACTATACCATAGTGCACCACTGCATAAAGTCAATACCGTACTATACCATAATGCACCACTGCATAAAGTCAATACCGTACTATACCATAATGCACCACTGCATAAAGGCAATACCGTACTATACCATAATGTACCACTGCATAAAGTCAATACCGTACTATACCATAATGCACCACTGCATAAAGGCAATACCGTACTATACCATAATGCACCACTGCATAAAGGCAATACCGTACTATACCATAATGCACCACTGCATAAAGGCAATACAGTACTATACCATAATGTACCACTGCATAAAGTCAATACCGTACTATACCATAATGCACCACTGCATAAAGTCAATACCATACTATACCATAATGCACCACTGCATAAAGGCAATACCGTACTATACCATAGTGCACCACTGCATAAAGGCAATACCGTACTATACCATAATGCACCACTGCATAAAGTCAATACAGTACTATACCATAATGTACCACTGCATAAAGTCAATACCGTACTAAACCATAATGCACCACTGCATAAAGTCAATACCGTACTATACCATAATGTACCACTGCATAAAGTCAATACCGTACTATACCATAATGCACCACTGCATAAAGGCAATACAGTACTATACCATAATGCACCACTGCATAAAGTCAATACCGTACTATACCATAATGCACCACTGCATAAATTCAATACCGTACTATACCATAATGTACCACTGCATAAAGGCAATACCGTACTATACCATAATGCACCACTGCATAAAGTCAATACCGTACTATACCATAATGCACCACTGCATAAAGGCAATACCGTACTATACCATAATGCACCACAGAATAAAGTAAACTTTTAATTGAGGAACCACAGTATAGGCTTAGCTCTGATCAGATTTACTGAGAGCTCTCTCCTCATACTGCTGTTAGGCTAAGCTCTCTCCTATCAGTAGCCATGAGCGGGTGTCAAATGAAAGCTAAGAGAGTCTATATTTGAGAGGAATTAAGGCATATATACATTTTCCTAAGAATAAGGCTTTGATTTCTGGTCAAACAGATAGAAAGGGGGTCTTCGACAACATCTACTAGAACAAGTCTTACTGTGTTAGAAATACATCAACACAATGTAGATTTTTAATTTTTAATTAACTAGGCAAGTCAGTTAAGACACTTAAGAACAAATTCTCATTTACAATGACGGCGTACCCCGGCCAAACCCTGAATACGGCCAATTGTGCGTCGCCCTATTTATTTGATTTATTTCCCCTTTATTTAACCAGGTAGGCAAGTTGAGAACACCTTTATTTAACCAGGTAGGCAAGTTGAGAACACCTTTATTTAACCAGGTAGGCAAGTTGAGAACACCTTTATTTAACCAGGTAGGCAAGTTGAGAACACCTTTATTTAACCAGGTAGGCTAGTTGAGAACACCTTTATTTAACCAGGTAGGCTAGTTGAGAACAAGTTCTCATTTACAATTGTGACCTGGCCAAGATAAAGCAAAGCAGTTCGACACATATAACGACACAGAGTTACACATGGAGTAAAACAAACATACAGTCAATAATACAGTATAAACAGGTCTATATACAATGTGAGCAAATGAGGTGAGATAAGGGAGGTAAAGGCAACAAAAAAAGGCCATGGTGGCGAAGTAAATACAATATAGCAAGTAAAACACTGGAATGGTAGATTTGCAGTGGAAGAATGTGCAAAGTAGAAATAAAAAATAATGGGTTGCAAAGGAGCAAAATAAATGAATAAATAAAATATGGGACACCCAATCACAGGCCGGTTGTGATAAAGCCCAGAATCGAACCAGGGTCTGTAGTGACACCTCCAACACTGGCTGCGCCACTAGGGAGCCCAAAGTCCCCTGCCAACTACTATCAACACATATTACATTTTTGATAAAATGGTTCTGCTTTCTCTAAGTTTAAGAAACATTGCCTTGTAATTCCGTTACCAAAAAACCCACATACCTTGAATATATTTTCTAACGTCTCTCCCTCATGTGGAGGGAGGATAATGAAAGATCACAGAAGTAACAAGTGAAGGTAACAATTAGTTTTATTTTTTATTTTGCTGATATGAAGTTTATGAATTATTAAGGGATTAAAACTATTAATTAGCTTACTGCAATTGAATTGGCTACAATGGGAAATTGTAGTAGTTACAAACCAGTTGTATCACCTTCTACTGTCCCCCCTTCCACTGGCATACAGTTATGTTCAGCTCACAACTCTCCCCATTTACTGTAACAGGCATCTTCAGCCACTGAGCACCGACAAAACAGGACGTCCAGGAACGTTTTGAATGTAGTTGAAATTTGGTCAGTCTGCTCTGGCCAGACTAAACCTGAACCAATGATAGAAGTCTGTTTCACAAGTTCAGACAACGCAGTAATTACAGTAGAGTTCAGTACAGTAGAGGTCAGTACAGTAGAGGTCAGTACAGTAGAGGTCAGTTCAGTACAGTAGAGATCAGTACAGTAGAGGTCAGTACAGTAGAGTTCAGTACAGTACAGTAGAGGTCAGTACAGTAGAGTTCAGTACAGTAGAGGTCAGTACAGTAGAGGTCAGTACAGTAGAGATCAGTACAGTAGAGGTCAGTACAGTAGAGTTCAGTACAGGTCAGTACAGTAGAGGTCAGTACAGTAGAGATCAGTACAGTAGAGGTCAGTACAGGAGAGTTCAGTACAGGTCAGTACAGTAGAGGTCAGTACAGTAGAGATCAGTACAGTAGAGGTCAGTACAGTAGAGGTCAGTACAGTAGAGATCAGTACAGTAGAGATCAGTACAGTAGAGGTCAGTACAGTAGAGGTCAGTACAGTAGAGGTCAGTACAGGTCAGTACAGTAGAGGTCAGTACAGTAGAGATCAGTACAGTGGAGATCAGTACAGTAGAGATCAGTACAGTAGAGGTCAGTAGAGATCAGTACAGTAGAGGTCAGTACAGTTCAGTACAGTAGAGGTCAGTACAGGTCAGTACAGTAGAGGTCAGTACAGGAGAGGTCAGTACAGGAGAGTTCAGTACAGTAGAGGTCAGTACAGTAGAGGTCAGTACAGTAGAGATCAGTACAGTAGAGGTCAGTACAGGTCAGTACAGTAGAGGTCAGTACAGTAGAGGTCAGTACAGTAGAGGTCAGTACAGGAGAGTTCAGTACAGTAGAGTTCAGTATAGTAGAGTTCAGTACAGTTCAGTATAGTAGAGTTCAGTACAGTAGACGTCAGTACAAGAGAGTTCAGTACAGTAGAGTTCAGTATAGTAGAGTTCAGTACAGTTCAGTATAGTAGAGTTCAGTACAGTAGAGTTCAGTACAGTAGAGTTCAGTACAGTAGAGTTCAGTAGAGGTCAGAACAGTAGAGGTCAGTACAGTAGACGTCAGTACAAGAGAGTTCAGTACAAGAGAGTTCAGTATAGTAGAGTTCAGTACAGTTCAGTATAGTAGAGTTCAGTATAGTAGAGTTCAGTACAGTAGAGTTCAGTACAGTAGAGTTCAGTAGAGGTCAGAACAGTAGAGGTCAGTACAGTAGAGGTCAGTACAGTACAGTAGAGTTCAGTACAGTAGAGTTCAGTATAGTAGAGTTCAGTACAGTAGAGTTCAGTACAGTACAGTAGAGTTCAGTACAGTACAGTAGAGTTCAGTACAGTAGAGTTCAATAGAGATCAGTACAGTAGAGATCAGTACAGTAGAGGTCAGTACAGTAGAGTTCAGTACAGTAGAGTTCAGTACAGGTCAGTACAGTAGAGTTCAGTACAGTAGAGTTCAGTACAGTAGAGATCAGTACAGTAGAGTTCAGTACAGTAGAGTTCAGTACAGTAGAGTTCAGTACAGTAGAGGTCAGTACAGTAGAGATCAGTACAGTAGAGTTCAGTACAGTAGAGTTCAGTACAGTAGAGGTCAGTACAGTAGAGGTCGCAGACCATCATCAAATTTGCGTTTAGAACTCGTCATCCGTGTTTCGTATTGAAAGTCAGTGTTTCATCAATAGACTGATCAGGGATGTGCAACTATAGCTTTCCTTCATAGAAAACACATTTCTTACACGTCTCTAAAAATGACATATTTCTGCATTAAAAACACAGAATTCTGGATTAATGAGACCCCTGGTGCAGTAGAGTATAATGTAGTGTATTGTACTGAACATATCAACTTCACTGTATGTACTGTACTGTGATTGGTTCAAATTTGGTCTGGTACAGACCGTGGTCACACAGTTTCTAAACCCAGAGGTGCAACATCGCGAGACTTCCAGGAACACTTGTGAAGCAGACCGGGCCGGGGTTTGGACTGGGAGAAGTCAATGAGAAGTGAAACACTGTTCCTTATTGTTCATTTTCTCAAAAATCTAAAGCCACAACCTAGATTCCAGCCAATGTCTCAAGTAGCTGAACTTATTATTACTCCTACCTCGTGAGTGACAAACTGACTTTTTTGTTGTTGTCAAAAACAACTTTATATTTAAAGGAGTGCCTTTGATTTGATGGCCTGCACATGCGCAGTCCAGCGCAAGACGACCGTTAGGGCCGATGTTAGGGCCGATGACGTGATTCTACGCATGAGTTTAGCTAGCCAACATCGCCATGGCATCGCCTACATTTGTGATCTGGGATTTGTATTGGAGAAGCAGTACTGTACTGTCTTTGCCACGGTGTTATTTGGGGGAGGAGCTCATTATAATAATAGCCAAAGTGTAGAATACCCAAATATGCAAAGACAGATATTGGATATTTCTACCTGTGTACCTACTGAAGATACAACACAGTGAAATTCATTACCATAATTCACATCCATAATTATATATTTCTGTGTAGTACAGATAAGGGTCACATGATCTTATTCCTTTGCCAGATGTAAATCCACTTCACTTAATGTAATTCAATAACCATATTTTTTTTCTCAAAACTCAAGTGTCATTGTCATAGCCGACACCATGTTCTTTCTGCAGACATCTTTGAATCTTAATTTGGTGCAGAGTCGCATAAAAACCGAGGGAGATTTCTGCACGGATATGGGCCCTGACAGGAGGGAATTTTACAAAAATGTGTTTCAGCACAATTCTTCCAAAATGTCTGTGTAGATTATTCAAAGTACTCCTTGTGCATGGTTTGTTAAACTTTGAAATCAAATGTTTTTTGTTTGGCATACATTTGAAAGTGAAGAATCTGAATCAAAGTGTAAATCCATCACTGTGGAACTGCTCTATAGCAGAGGGACTCTCTGTGTGCGTCTGTCTCTACAGTCGTGAGTCGGGTGGGTATAATTTGTGGAACTTTCCAACAAGAATCTGTTCGGCAGAATAAGATACCGGATATGGAGTGGGCTACTTCATTAAATTTTCACTCACCACGTTTATTCCGAAAAAAGTCTGTCCTCACTCTGGTTGCCTATGGACAAACATTAAGAATAATCTGCGTGGTGAGTTGATGCCTATTCGGCAGCTAGTTTACAGGGTGAATTGATCGTGCTACTTTGTATAAGTTGTTTGTTGGCGTCCTTGTTATTTACGAAGTTTTTGGAACAGATTCCTGTTGGAAAGTTCCACTAATGATTCCCACCCTGGTGAGTCTGTATCCACCGCAGATCGATGTTACAAGATTATTGATCAGTGTATAGCCACAATATCTACCGGCATAAACACTAAGCAGTAGCTAGTTGACCGTCACTACAATACAAATCATAATCAATTGATTAACTACATCGTATGGAGACTAAACCAGACTGAAACGGGTACTGCTGGAAATAAGACTAGGGTATAAATGACTTGCTAGCTGAGGGACAAACTTTTTTTGACAGCGGTCTGATTACGGAAGCCACCTGGGCTTGCCAATGACAGTACAGTTAGCTAACTAGGAACTAGTTTACCATCTAACCAGCGATCGTAGTTATCTTGCCAACCTAAATCACGAAACCAGCTACTAATTAATGATTTTTAACTCACGCCTGACACAATTGACTCAACGTTAGTTAGTTAGCTACAGTAGATGCGAACAGTACTTGGCAATATTCCTAGTTCTCAAAGCTTCTCCAGTGGGCTCTACAGCAATCTGCTAGCTGCTTCCTATTGTAGATAGCTATTTTACCTAACAGTTATTAAAAGCTACTTTGTGTGAGGTCGCTGGCAGCATTAACTACTTTAGCTAGCTATATTTGTTTCCTCAGAGCAGAATCATTCGCCAAATCAAGTCAGATTTAAAACTGAAAATGTGCATACAGTCAGAATGGCCTCTCCAAGAAGACGAGCTAGCTGGAAAAATGTATTAATGACTTACTATCATGCTATCTCGAGATTTCCTTTTGTCTCCAAGTCCACTATTGTTCCGTCCAAGCATATGGGTAGCTATCAATTACTTCATAAATCCACTATCTAAATCATTTATCAACATACACCTCCATCTTCATTTACGACCGCATTTCCTACTAGCTTGAATCCGAGGATTAATTCGGAATGACAGGCATGTGAGCAAATGGTCAAACAGTATAAAATGTAACCCCCACGCCTCCAGAAATAGCGACCAATGCAATTGGGTATAGGGGCGGGACTTTATAATTTCCGCAAATACGGGGGATTGTCGCTGTCATCTCTGACAGTCAGGGCAGACCACGGGAAGAGGAAGAGACACTGGTCATGTATGAACCATTGTGTTTTATATAATATCTTGTATTTGTAACATTGAAATTCATCTTTATATGTGATTTTAAAAGGGAAAATATACAATGTTGTCAACTCTTTAAAGGGTATGTATTTATAATATGCTGTATTATAAATTGTATCTACATGGTTATCACTGCAAGGCCTATTGACTAACATTATATAATTGTTATTAACCAGACAAATATAATGGTTTTAATAATAATTATACCAGGTTGATGTAAAAAGGAACTCTGGAAGTATATAATGATAATTTGGTACATTCATAGACAAGCCTCCATCTGCCAGTAGTTTATGAGGTGCAGTGTAACATGTGCATAGCTAATGGTCCTGCAATGGTTATCGATGCAAAAAAAAAAACACCTTCAGATAATTGCAGTAATATTTTAACTAATACATGATGTAAATGATTGACCAGACACATGGACTGGCTTGTCCTAGTCCACACTACAGTGAGTGCAACATGTCAGTAGCAAAGCTTTTCCTCCAACTTCTCATCTCCCTTTTTCTCTCTCAATGACACACACATCTCTCTCTCTCCCACCCTTAACCCCCCCCATCCCCCCCCCCACACACACACACCTCTCTCCCACCCTTAACCCCCCCACGCACACACACACACATCTCTCTCCCACCCTAAACCCCCCACGCACGCACACACACACACACACACACACACCTCTCTCCCACCCTTAACCCCCCACGCACACACACACACATCTCTCTCCCACCCTTACACCCCCCCACACACATCTCTCTCCCACCCTTAACCCCCCCCACGCACACACACACATCTCTCTCCCACCCTTACACCCCCCCACACACATCTCTCTCCCACCCTTAACCCCCCACCCCACGCACACACACACACACATCTCTCTCCCACCCTTATACCCCCCCCACACACATCTCTCTCCCACCCTTACACCCCCCTCCCCCTCCCACACACACAGTCCCTCCCTCCCTACATCTCGCTGTCCTGCTGCGGGATCCTGTCAGTACCAATAAGGAGTCTCTGTGTGGTAAGTGGTTTAGATGTGCAGTGTACCATGTTCTAATGCTCCACTATGTCACTCAAACATGTTCATACAAATCTTAAGACACTACCAACAGAGTGCTGTTTTAATGTGTTATAAAACACAATAACATACAGTATTAACACAGAAGAAACCCTAACATGATCTCTAATATTGACAGCGGTTTAATCAACATTATTTTGATTAGATTAGGATTTAGAATAGGAATTCCTGTCCAGAAAAAAATCAGGATATATCAGCTAATTTCTCTAACGAGTTTATAGACATACTCACAATACAATACTTAAACAATATCTCAAATCAAAATCAAATCAAATCAAATTTATTTATATAGCCCTTCGTACATCAGCTGATATCTCAAAGTGCTGTACAGAAACCCAGCCTACAACCCCAAACAGCAAGCAATGCAGGTGTAGAAGCACGGTGGCTAAGAAAAACTCCCTAGAAAGGCCAAAACCTAGGAAGAAACCTAGAGAGGAACCAGGCTATGCGGGGTGGCCTGTCCTCTTCTGGCTGTGCCGGGTGGAGATTATAACAGAACATGGCCAAGATGTTCAAATGTTCATAAATGACCAGCATGGTCGAATAATAATAAGGCAGAACAGTTGAAACTGGAGCAGCAGCACGGCCAGGTGGACTGGGGACAGCAAGGAGTCATCATGTCAGGTAGTCCTGGGGCATGGTCCTAGGGCTCAGGTCCTCCGAGAGAGAGAAAGAAAGAGAGAAGGAGAGAATTAGAGAACGCACACTTAGATTCACACAGGACACCGAATAGGACAGGAGAAGTACTCCAGATATAACAAACTGACCCTAGCCCCCTGACACATAAACTACTGCAGCATAAATACTGGAGGCTGAGACAGGAGGGGTCAGGAGACACTGTGGCCCCATCCGAGGACACCCACGGACAGGGCCAAACAGGAAGGATATAACCCCACCCACTTTGCCAAAGCACAGCCCCCACACCACTATCTTCAACCACCAACTTACCATCCTGAGACAAGGCTGAGTATAGCCCACAAAGATCTCCGCCATGGCACAACCCAAGGGGGGGCACCAACCCAGACAGGATGACCACATCAGTGAATCAACCCACTCAGGTGACGCACCCCTTCCAGGGACGGCATGAGAGAGCCCCAGTAAGCCAGTGACTCAGTCCCTGTAATAGGGTTAGAGGCAGAGAATCCCAGTGGAAAGAGGGGAACCGGCCAGGCAGAGACAGCGGTTCGTTGCTCACCTTCGTCTTTGACATGGGTAGGCAGACCGTTCCATAAAAATGGAGCTCTATAGGAGAAAGCCCTGCCTCCAGCTGTTTGCTTAGAAATTCTAGGGACAATTAGGAGGCCTGCGTCTTGTGTCCGTAGGGTACGTGTAGGTATGTACGGCAGGACCAAATCAGAGAGATAGGTAGGAGCAAGCCCATGTAATGCTTTGTAGGTTAGCAGTAAAACCTTGAAATCATCCCTTGCTTTGACAGGAAGCCAGTGTAGAGAGGCTAGCACTGGAGTAATATGATAAAATTTTGGGGTTCTAGTCAGGATTCTAGCAGCCGTATTTAGCACCAACTGAAGTTTATTTAGTGCTTTATCCGGGTAGCCGGAAAATAGAGCATTGCAGTAGTCTAACCTAGAAGTGACAAAAGCATGGATTAATTTTTCTGCATCATTTTTGGACAGAAAGTTTCTGATTTTTGCAATATTACGTAGATGGAAAAAAGCTGTCCTTGAAATGGTCTTGATATGTTCTTCAAAAGAGAGATCAGGGTCCAGAGTCACGCCGAGGTCCTTCACAGTTTTATTTGAGACGACTGTACAACCATTAAGATTAATTGTCAGATTCAACAGAAGATCTCTTTGTTTCTTGGGACCTAGAACAAGCATCTTTGTTTTGTCCGAGTTTAAAAGTAGAAAGTTTGCAGCCATCCACTTCCTTATGTCTGAAACACATGCTTCTAGCAAGGGCAATTTTGGGGCTTCACCATGTCCCCATTCATGTTTCATTCATATCTATAACCAGTCATAATCTGTGACACTCCAAGACCAGCCGAACCCTGCAGGAGTGTTTTCTAACAGTGTAGGTTCATAGTGTGCTTTTTACATGATAGTAAAAATAGCCTACGTTGATTCCCAAAATATTTAAAAGTGTCAGCGTCCCCAGAGGTCAGCGTCCCCAGAGGTCAGCGTCCCCAGAGGTCAGCGTCCCCAGAGGTCAGCGTCCCCAGAGGTCAGCGTCCCCAGAGGTCAGCGTCCCCAGAGGTCTCTCTCCTCTCAGTGTGTATGAAAGAGAGTACTATCCGATAAGAGGTGAACCCATAGAGTTACCAGCGCAAGGTGTAAGGAACAACAGCACTGGGTCCCCAAATAGAGGAACAACAGCACTGGGTCCCCAGATAGAGGAACAACAGCGCTGGGTCCCCAGATAGAGGAACGACAGCACTGGGTCCCCAGATAGAGGAACGACAGCACTGGGTCCCCAGATAGAGGACCAACAGCACTGGGTCCCCAGATAGAGGAACGACAGCACTGGGTCCCCAAATAGAGGAACGACAGCACTGGGTCCCCAGATAGAGGAACGACAGCACTGGGTCCCCAGATAGAGGGGAATCACTATAAAGGAAGAGACTTAATGATGTATACATGACAGAGTGGAATAGCTATACAGGGAAAATACTACCGGGATAATAGTGTGATATTGCTCAAAAATGTACCTCAATCCAGGGATGGAAGATGTTGTTGTAGTTTACTCCTAATTATCTCAATATCAAGAAACGATAAATCGAGAATATAGCAATACTGCTAGTTTTCAAGTAGACTGCCTTTTTCCTCCTCATGCTAGGCTAGCTAATGCTAAAGCAGCCCATTGCTTTCCATTAAAATACAACACCTACCATTGGGGTGAGTAGCTTCCGGAAGTGTTGTGGAATGCAATGGCTTGCTTTAGCATTAGCTAGCCTAACGTGCTGCCGAAAAAGGCAGTTGAATTAAAAACTAGCAGTATTTCAATATTCTCGATGCGGTAACATATGGCAGCCGGTGCCAAATTCAATATCTAAATGACCTTGCGGCCATTTTAGGCCTATAGGTTTCAATGGCAATTAGGCCTAGAGTGTAGCCTAACTATTGACCACAACAGTATAACTACTCAAAACTCAACCATAAGTGTATAAACAGGCTATGTAACATGGCAGGAGAGTGTCTGAGTAGGCTGCAGAAACTGCTATGTTTTGGGGGAGCCACAGGTGGTTTGGTGTGTGTCAGGCCAGTCCTGCTATCTGTGCAGCCTCAGTTTGGACCTCTCCAGCCTGCTGGCGGTAACCTAGTGAAAGCTCCCTCGCCCTTCTCACTTCCTGCATGGTCTCAATCAGGTTCTCCTCCAGCCTACAGTGGTCCTGATGGGTTGGTGCTGCCTCCCTGACCTGCTCCGCCATTCGCTCCCCCCCACTCAGCAGCCAGCCTATCAGCTCCTGGAGCTTGGTCCCAGCAGCGCTTATCGCTTTGGCGCCCTTGGAAATGCCCCAGAGCTCCTCCTGAGCTAATCTGAGGCGGCTAGGCGGAGACTCATCCCCCTCGACCTCAGACCTCAGCGGAACCACTGAGAGAGAGAAGTCATAGCCCTTCATCACCATGGTTACACACCAACTGTCCTCTAGAGAGAGAGAGAGAGAGAGACGTTATAATGCCTTCATCTGTAGACTTACCCTTTACCTGTCGTATGGAAGGGAGTGGAAGTGAGCGGGGTAAAAAGATTAGATTAGATGAGTTTATATGTCACATACACAGGGTACAGTTAATTATTAAGCTTTGAGCTCCAACGGTGAAGGTCATAAAGATTAGTTAATGAAACAATAATAACAAAATGTCAAATAATAATATAGACATATTTAACTGTAACAATGACAAATGTCCATTGGGGGAGGGGTATGGAATGTTCCAGAGGGAATGTCCATTGGGGATGAGGGTAGGGGGGGAGGGGGTATGGAATGTTCCAGAGGGAATGTCCATTGGGGGATGAGGGGGGTATGGAATGTTCCAGAGGGAATGTCCATTGGGGGATGAGGGTAGGGGAGGGGGTGGGGGGTGGAATGGAATGTTCCAGAGGGAATGTCCATTGGGGATGAGGGGAGGGGGTATGGAATGTTCCAGAGGGAATGTCCATTGGGGGATGAGGGTAGGGGGTGGGGTATGGAATGTTCCAGAGGGAATGTCCATTGGGGGATGAGGGTAGGGGGGGGGGGTATGGAATGTTCCAGAGGGAATGTCCATTGGGGGATGAGGGGAGGGGGAGGGGGGTATGGAATGTTCCAGAGGGAATGTCCATTGGGGGATGAGGGTAGGGGAGGGGCGGGGGGGGTGCTCCAGAGGGAATGTCCATAGGGGGATGGGGGGGTGTAATGTTCCAGAGGGAATGTCCATAGGGGGATGAGGGGAGGGGGGTATGGAATGTTCCAGAGGGAATGTCCATTGGGGGATGAGGGTAGGGGGAGGGGGTGGGGATGTTCCAGAGGGAATGTCCATAGGGGAGGGGGAGTGGAATGTTCCAGAGGGAATGTCCATTGGGGATGAGGGTAGGGGGAGGGGGGGTGGAATGTTCCAGAGGGAATGTCCATAGGGGGAGCAATGGGGAGGAAGTGAGAAGTAGAATGTCCTGAGGTTGAAGAGTCGCTGTCGTGCTTTCTTCACCCCGGTATCCGAGTGGGTTGACCGTTTCAGCTCCTCGGAGATGTGTACGCCTAGGAACTTGGTGGGTTTTGACCGTCACCGCGGCTGCCCAGTTGATAAGGATGTGGGCATGCCTAGCCCGGTTCCTCCTGAAGTCCACAATCAGCTCCTTTGTTTTGCTGCCGTTGAGGGAGAAACGTTTAAATGGCACCATGCCGTCAGAGTGCTTACATCCTCTCTGTAGGCCGTCTCGTCGTTGTTGGTAATCAGGCCTACAACTGTCGTGTCGTCAGCGAACTTGATGATGGAGTTGGAACTGTGTGAGGTCAGGAAGAGAGAGAGGACTGGCATGGCTCTGTTATGCCTGCGTGTTTTCTTTTGGTTGGTTTCACTATCCTCATGGGGACCAGAAGTCCTCACAATGATAGTAAAACAAGGAAAATTCAGACAAGTGGGGAAATTTAGCCGGTCTCCACAAGGAAAAAAGGCTGTTTTAGGTTAAGGTTACAATTAGGGGTTAGGTTAAGGGGTTAGGGTAAGGGGTTAGGTTATGGGTTAGGTTATGGGTTAGGGTAAGGGGTTAGGGTAAGGGTTAGGTTAAGGGTTAGGGTAAGGGTTAGGGTAAGGGGTTAGGTTAAGGGTTAGGGTAAGGGGTTAGGTTATGGGTTAGGTTATGGGTTAGGGTAAGGGGTTAGGGTAAGGGTTAGGTTAAGGGTTAGGGTAAGGGTTAGGGTAAGGGGTTAGGTTAAGGGTTAGGGTAAGGGTTAGGTTAAGGGTTAGGGTAAGGGTTAGGGTAAGGGTTAGGTTAAGGGTTAGGGTAAGGGTTAGGTTAAGGGGTTAGGTTAAGGGGTTAGATTAAGGGTTAGGGGTTAGGGGTTAGGGAAAATAGGATTTTGAATGGGAATCAATTGTTTGGTCCTCACAAGGATACTAAAACAAATGTGTGTGTGTGTGTCTCACTGTGCTCCTCTTTAATCTTCCTCACACACTCCGTAAGTGTCAGGTTGCTGTCATTGTTACAGTCGTAGGTGCGTCGCAGAGAGATGATGCGTTCCTTCATGGCATCATAGTTCTCCTGTTGTTGGTTGAACGTCATGGCTACATCAGAGAACCGCTGGTCCACGTCTATTAGACCCACACGCTTTGGGACCAAGCGCCCACTCTGGCTCACTGAAACACACACACACACACACACACACACACACACACACACACACACACACACACACACACACACACACACACAAACAGAGTCAATAACACACACACACACACACACACACAGAGTCACACACACACACACACACACACACACACACACAAACAGAGTCAATAACACACACACACACACACACAAACAGAGTCAATAACACACACACACACACACAAACAGAGTCAATAACACACACAAGCGCAAACACTTGTAATATTGTGGTAATATGTGTGATTGAACCTGTGTGTGCTGGTCGAGGCTGTCTGTCCGACTCTGGTTTAGCTGATTTTGAAGGCTTGGTGTGAAGTAGAGGCTGTCTCTGTAACACACACGTTCCACTATGTGAGTGAGGTATGGGGGCGGGTTATACAAATCCAATCAATGTCTAAAACACTGTAACAACAAACCTATTATATTCAGTAGTGTGTGTTTTACTCAAGTGGGTAATATTGTGCCATAACCCTTCCTGATGTAGGTCATGTGTTGTGCACTATTACATTGGTTTATTGTAAATATGATCTGATCAAGCTTATTATTTGAAAGCAGCCTAATGGCATGTGTGATTATTTTCACATTTTGAGTAATTTAGCAGACGCTCTAATGCAGAGCAATTTACAGGAGCAATTATGGTTAATTAAGTGTCCTGCTCAAGAGCAGATTTTTCACCTGGTCAGCTCGGGGATTCGGGTTCCCGTGAAAAATAAAGTGTAGTTTAACCCCAGACAATACATCATGTTTCATTCCTGTTCCAATACAATACCTCGTCATTGTCTTCGGAAGGAGAGACACAGCAACAGAATAGCACAGACATTCTCGCTGAAATGATCCCGAGAGACCCAACAGTTAATCCTCGCAATCAATCTCTCTTTATTTGTTTTCTCCACAATCTCTCTCTCTCTCTCTCTCTCTCTCTCTCTCTCTCTCTCTTTCTCTCTCTATATCCAGGTCAAGCCACCTCTGCCCAGATTCCCGGTGACGTCAGCTGTCATGGGACTGGTTGTGCGGAAAGGTTTTCTATCTGCGGCTATAGATAGGACAGGTGTAGGACAGGTGCACCCATCTGCACTCGAACTGTGACATGCATAGCGATACGTTTTAGCATTCAACAGTAAACACAGACATTTGACACGTCAGCGCCGTCATTTTCAGTAGTGCATTTCTGAAATGACAGAAACGGCAGGCCTATCTGCAGCAAGTAAACTTTTCCTTATCAAGAATGAAAACAGACGAGCAGAGGCGGTCTGTAAACCGACGCTAGAGGGTGATATTTGACAGCCGCTGCAACTGGTTTTACTACAACAGGAACCCAGAAGAAAGGAGAAACTGAGCAGTGCTAGCCGGATAGCTAACACATAACTTAATTCTGTCAGCAAACTAAACTAATAGTATAGCCCAGTGGTTCACATCCAGCGAGGCAACATCTAGATTGGTGTGTGTACAAGCTGAACATGCATGTGTTGCTCGCATTTAACGGCACGCACTCTATAGCAAGCTAAATTAGCATAACTACTAACACCAAAACAAACACAGGCTGTACTGTGGAGTGGACTTTGGCAGCAGCAGAGGCAGTTATAGCTGCTATTGCAGCTAGTCTGCTTATACATTATTATTTAGAAAATATAGACCCCTAACTGGCCAACTAATGTAGCTAGAAGCTATGGCCAGCGCCAGAATGGCTTCTGCAACAGGAGACAAACACTCAGCTTCAGGTTCCAAGAAGAAGAATGAAAAGAAGTTGGCTTCTAAAGGCGAGTTTAGTTTCCTGTCCAGTGTCATGGGCATCATGTACAACCTGAGGACACAGGTGTGTCAGTGTGAGAGAGCTTGTGTCTGAGTTTAGTTTCCTGTCCAGTATCATGGGCGTCATGTACAACCTGAGGACACAGGTGTGTCATTGTGATAGAGCTTGTGTCTGAGTTTAGTTTCCTGTCCAGTATCATGGGCGTCATGTACAACCTGAGGACACAGGTGTGCCAGTGTGAGAGAGCTTGTGTCTGAGTTTAGTTTCCTGTCCAGTATCATGGGCGTCATGTACAACCTGAGGACACAGGTGTGTCAGTGTGAGAGAGCTTGTGTCTGAGTTTAGTTTCCTGTCCAGTATCATGGGCGTCATGTACAACCTGAGGACACAGGTGTGTCAGTGTGAGAGCGCTTGTGTCTAACAGTGTTTTCTGCAAGATGCTCTACGTGATGTGATTCAGAGTGGTGCTGTCGCCAGCTATTTCTTCAGCCTCTCTTCTACTAGTGAGTACACACATACACAAACTATGTCTCTCGCCTGTTCTGCCATGCAATCTTGTTTCTTTCTTTCTTACCTCTATAACACATCTCTATCTCTCTCCCTCCATGTGTAACCTCTCCTGTGTGTTCAGGTGGGATGTACCACATGCTGGATGGTGAGGAGTTGGGAGAGAACACTACTACAGGATTGCCCTGTTTGGAGCTGCAAAGCTCCACAGTGGAGATTGGAGTATCTGTCTATAGGACCACTTTAAGCTGTACACTCCACAAAGCTGGGTGTCCAGAAAAAAAGCCATTGCTTAAAGAAGAAAATAAATAAACAAACATGTTTGGTGTTCGCCAAAAGGCATGTGGGAGACTCCCCAAACATATGGAAGAAGGTACTCTGGTCAGATGAGAGTTTTTTGGCCATCAAGGAAAACACTATGTCTGGTGCAAACCCAACACCTTACATCACCCTGAGAACACCATCTCCACAGTGAAGCATGGTGGTGGCAGCATCATGCTGTGGGGATGTTTTTCCATCGGCAGCGACTGGGAAACTGGTCAGAATTGAAGGAATGATGGATGGCACTAAATACAGGGAAATTCTTGAGGGAAACCCGTTTCAGTCTTCCAGAGATTTGAGACTGGGATGGAGGTTCACCTTCCAGCAGGACAATGACCCTAAGCATACTGCTAAAGCAGCGTTCGAGTGGTTTAAGGGGAAACATTTAAATGTCTTGGAATGGCCTAGTCAAAGCCCAGACCTCAATCCAATTGAGAATCTATGTTATGACTTAAAGATTGCTGTACACCAGCGGAACCCGTCCAACTTGAAGGAGCTGGAGCAGTTTTGCCTTGAATAATGAGCAACAATCCCAGTGGCTAGATGTGTCAAGCTTATAGAGACATACCCCAAGAGACTTGCAGCTGTAATTGCTGCAAAAGGTGGCTCTACAAAGTATTGACTTTGGAGGGTGAATAGTTATACACGCTCAAGTTTTCAGTTTTTTTGTTTTATTTCTTGTTTGTTTCGCAATAAAAAATATTTTGCATCTTCAAAGTGGTAGACATGTTGTGTAAATCAAATGATGCAAACCCCCAAAATCCATTTTCATTCCAGGTTGTAAGGCAACAAAATAGGAAAAATGCCAAGGGGGGTGAATACTTTGGTAAGCCACTGTATGCTTAGTTGCAGTCAAAACAGCTCATAAAAGTCTGTCAATGGTATGAATACATGATAAAACTGTAATACAGAAACCAGCTACTCTCTAAATGTACACGGGGATGTTTTGGTGTGTATTCTCTGGAGAGAGAAAAATTATACGGGAAATGTTATTTAAATACCAGAATTCCTATAATATCCTCCAATATTATATAATTGCAATATTGTATTTGGGTTGCTATACCATTTGGTTTGTAGTGATTTTGATGATTTGGGCATGCTTTTTGAAGCATTCTGCCATAGGCCTTACCATTCCCATTGTTTCACTAGCAGTAATGCTAATGCTGGCTCTGGGGTAAGTAGATAAAGAAAACAAAGGTATTTTTGGGGTCAATGTCTCTCAGGATAAATGGATGAGATCAATGAAAATGAAGTATATTTCAAATCTTGGTTACTGTCCCTTTAAATGGCAGTCGTTTCTACCACACACTTCAAAATTCTAAAAGTGAAATGATACTACAATCAAATTATGTTAAATCAGCCTTTTGGAAAATCAGTACTTTGGAAAAAAGCTGCACAAGTAAAGTAAAAAATCACATTTTCGTTTGACAGAATATGCAAATTAAATGGAAATGAAATAGTCTGTTTTGGTTATTTTTAAAATTTCAGATAACATTATTTATATTTCATAAAAATGTAGTTTTTGCTATGATTTGCCAATAGTTTCTTCTTGGGGTTAAAATGACCGCAGTTGGTAATCCAAAAATGTAAAATATGTTGGTAGTATGATGGTTAAACAGAAACAAAACCCACTCAAACATACATTATGTCAAAAACACTTCAAATTCTCAAATGTACAGTTGGCATGCTGAAGTGGAATGAAACACTGGTTCAGTCTTACAGATGTCAAGTTTAATTATCCTCAAGGAGAAATCTGTAATAATTCATACATACATTAAAGTGGCAATCTGATATTCAAACATTGACAACACCAATAAATGTTTTGTTGCTTAGAGGTGGGGCTGGATACATTTTTTAATTTAACCTTCATTTAACTAGGCAAGTCAGTTAAGAACAAATCCTTATTTACAATTGCGGCCTACACCAGCCAAACCCGAACCCGGACGACGCTGAGCCAATTGTGCGCCGCCCTATGGTACTCCCGATTGAGGCCAGTTGTGATACAGCCTGGAATTGAACCAGGGTCTGTAGTGACACCTCTAGCACTGAGATGAAATGCCTTTAGACCGCTGCGTCCTGATCGGGAGCCCGCTGACCACTCTCAAATTCAAAGTTGGAGCTATGGATGCAAGGATTGGCCATCAATGAGGTGGAAATAATAGTTTTAACCACGTTTTGAAGATATACAGTGTTTGTTTACAATTACATCATTTACACAAAATGTAGTACATTAAGCTTATATTTTGGGTTGTAAATGTGTCATAAAGTGTCATCGAGTGTATAAGAGGCGAAGTCAAGTGCAGGAGAGTAGAGTGATGTAAACAGGCGCACTTTATTTTAGTTCCAAAAACGAGAGCACTACGTAAATCAAACACGCTCAAAACACGGAACATAACTAAAGTAAAGCGCGTAATAAAACACCACAATAACGTGAAACAATTACACACAAAACATGATGGGAAACAGAGGGTTAAATACAAGTAGATTGATTGGGGAAATGAAAACCAGGTGTGTATGGAAACAAGACAAGACAAATGGATAATTGAAAAATGGAGCTGTGATGACTAGAAAGCCGGTGACAGTCGATCGCCGAACGCCGCCGGAACAAGGAGAGGAGCCGAGTTGTGACAGTAAGACAGTCGAACTAAGCTCATGAGACATTTAAAAGCCCCCAAAAATGAATTTATCAATCCCTCATTATTTAGCAATGTGCACCAGAATTTGAATAGGTTAAAAATATATTAAAAAGATGTTACAGAATAGCCTGACCAATGGAATTCAGACAGTGTGGTATTACAGAATAGCCTGACCAATGGAATTCAGACAGTGTGGTATTACAGAATAGCCTGACCAATGGAATTCAGACAGTATGGTATTACAGAATAGCCTAACCAATGGAATTCAGACAGTATGGTATTACAGAATAGCCTGACCAATGGAATTCAGACAGTGTGGTATTACAGAATAGCCTGATTTGATCTGACCCATTCTTTCTAATTGACTTAATTTGTGATTTGTTGTTACTTAAATAGAAAACGTAACATTTCTAAACCTCTAATTCATACTAGTTTATCCAACCAAAACCCCTGTCTCTTGTCCCATCACATATAGCTATCTTCACTGTCTGCTTAAGTAAATAATCACCACTTACAAAAACAGATCATCGTTGGGCAATACACCCTGAAAACGAACCCTTTTATTGTTTGTTTCATTGCTTTGTTCCTCTGGCCTGAAAAGTATATCAATGTGAAGAAAGGTTTGAGACGGGCCCAGTTTGGTCCTCCCTGGTCAGTCACCTGTTTGAAAGGCTACTCCCTTGTCTTGTCTAGAATGCTCTTGTTCTTATTGTGGTGCCAGTTTGAGATATCAGGTGAGTGGACTGTTTATTTTTACCTTGAGCTCAAGATCACAGACATTATTATTATATAGGAAAAGGTTAAATAGAATATTACATAATTATAATAGTATTACATTCTGTAAAACACTTGTTGTTGTCTTCGTGTGTGTGTAACAGACCAGACCAGACCAACAGACAGAGGAACAGACCAGACCAACAGACAGAGAAGCAGAAGAACCCCAGACCATGCTGCTGAGTGACTGTGTGCACCGGAGTGTGTATCAGTGTGTCTATTGGTGTGTGTCTGTGTGTGTATTGGTGTGTATCTGTGTGTGTATCTGTGTGTGTATCTGTGTGTGTATTGATGTGTATCTGTGTGTGTATTGATGTGTATCTGTGTGTGTATCTGTGTGTGTATTGATGTGTATCTGTGTGTGTATCTGTGTGTGTATTGGTGTGTATCTGTGTGTGTATCTGTGTGTGTATCTATCTGTGTGTGTTTCTGTGTGTGTATTGGTTTGTTTCTGTGTGTGTATTGGTGTGTCTGTTTGTGTCAGAGGACAGTGGTATGGTGCTCAGGAAGAGCTGGCCGTGGAGTTGGTTGTTAATGCTGTCTCTCCTCTCTCTGTCTACTCACGGTAAGAACACTGCTGTGTCTTTGTGTGTGTTTGTTTGTGTGTAAGTTTTTGTGTCTGTGTGTGTGTGTGTGTGTGTGTGTCTGTCTGTCTGTCTGTGTGTGTGTGTCTGTCTGTGTGTGTGTCTGTGTGTGTGTGTCTGTCTGTGTGTGTGTCTGTGTGTGTGTCTCTGTGTGTGTGTGTGTGTGTCTGTGTGTGTGTGTGAGTACACAGCATATTGAAATATGTGTGGACCCACCCAGCAAGGACCATCTGCCCTGTAGCCCCAGAGAACAACATTCTGTCACAATGTATCAGCGTCAACACACGCACACACTATCATAATATGTTAGTGGCCAACAAGTGTAGCTACCCCAGCACAAGGTGCACCTGTGTAATGGTCATGCTGTTTAATCACCCTTCTTGATATGCCACCTGTCAGGTGGATGGATTATCTTGGCAAAGTAGAAATGCTCGCTAACAGGGATGTAAACACATTTGTACACAACTTTTGAGAGAAATAATCTTTTTGGGGATATTTTATTTCCGCTCATGAAACATGTGACCAACACTTTACATTTTTGTTCAGTATAAATGTAATAGGCAGTGAGGTAGTTTGTTCTACTACCTGTCTGTCTAGTCTGTTTTAAAGATTCTCTCTCTCTCTCTCTCTCTCTCTCTCTCTCTCTCTCTCTCTCTCTCTCTCTCTCGTCATGACGTTGCCCTCTTTGGGTACAGCGCGAGTACCATCCCCCTCTCTCTGTCTCCTACAACTAGGCTGCTGTGGTCAGAGAGGTCATAAATTCCTGGAGGAGATGATCTCCTCATGGCCACAGTATAGAGACAGAGTGAATTTTCATAGAGAACAAAGGAATTTCTTCCACCTCACAGAACTTGAGGTCCGAACAACATTTATGTTCCGGAGAAGGTATAAAAGATCGGTGAAGGACGAACTGCTATGAACTGGTCAGTTTGGTGCAACTTTGTGGGGCTCATGGGAGACGGTGCGGCCACATTACCATAACTCTGTTTATATAATAGCCTCAGATATGAGGTTTACATCTAATTGTTGTATAAGATGAATGAGTGAGGATGATACTGTTTGTGTAATGTGATTTTGGACTTTTTAATGAAGGAAACTCCAATTCCCCTTTGAGTTGAACTAAATCAGAGGACCGCCCATGAGAAAAAAAAGACCCAATTATGATGTTTATGGAATATATAGGAGTGCCAAGAAAGAAGCTCGTCAAAGGTAATGAATGTTTTATATTTTATTTCTGCGTTTTGGGTAGCGCCGGCTACCGCAAAATCTGTTGTTTTGTTGACGGTCTGGTATTCTGGGGGGTGCTTGCTATCAGATAATAGCTTCTCATGCTTTCGCCGAAAAGCATTTTACAAATCTGACTTGGTGGCTAGATTCACAACGAGTGTAGCTTTAATTCAGTACCTTGCATGTGTGTTTTAATGAAAGTTAGAGTTTTATCAAAAACTATAGGTGGCGCTCTAAATTTCCGCTGCTCTAATCCCGCCACAGGAACACTCCTCCATAATAAGTTAATAAATAAATAATTTAAGACAATTGATGTATGGATGACTCATAGTGAGACTGGGTTCGTGCAGATAACCAACAATTTATGACGTTTGGAATGAGACTAATGTGAGGTAAAATAAATTATTAATTAATTCAGAAGACTATTGAAAATATCTGAAAAGTTATATTAGGAAAATTATAACTTTGTAATCTGAATATTTTCCTTGGTGCCCCGACTTCCTAGTTAATTACATTTGCCTGATTAGTTAATGCTAATTACAGAATATTTGATAAAAACTAAAAGTCTTCAGTTAATGATAGTAAAGACACGACAGTGTAATGCTCAGGACTATATGTGGAATAAGGGCTCTCGTTGTGATTGGGTGGTGACAGACTTCCAGGTGCTGTGTGTGGTAGTGGGTGTGGCCTCTGACACTCAACCTACTTATTATCATCATTGTCTTCTTCGCTAAGCAACTCCACCGCTTCAGGACTGAGAACAGGCGACTCCGCAGGCCAGTTTGTGTTGTGTTTGTGTGTGTATGTTAGAGAGAGAGAGACCTCATTTTTGAGAGTATAAATGGCACATTTGTCACATCAATGAAAATCCATCTCTTTCCCCAATCCTCTTTTTCCCCCACACCTCCCAATCCCTCTCCTCTCCTCCCTCCAGTCTATACCGTCCACAAAGCGAGATGCAGAGGGATGGCTTCTCTGTTTCCATGGTGGCAGACAGTTCCCATGCCAACTGTGTGACAGGAAACAGAAAGAGAACTGGCATTTCAGACAGGAGAGCCCCCCATTTTGTCTTTGGCATGTGTGTTGGATAGTGGCGCTCACCTTTTGTGGGGGGTCTTGTGATGGTTGTGAGGTTGCTTTCGGCCAATTCAGCCATTTCTAACACCAGCTGCTCTCGGAAGGCCAACTGGGGGAGGAGGGTTTTGACCTTTTGCTTTGTCCATCTACTTGTATAAGCAAATAAGCATATATATTTTTACCTTTATTTAACTAGGCAAGTCAGTTAAGAACAAATTCTCCATTCTGAGGCTTGCATCTAATTATTGTATAAAATGAGTAAAGATGAAACTATTTGTGAAATTATGTAATGTGATTGTAAACCGTTAATGTGAGAGTTTCTGTTTCAAGTTTCACTAAGTCATTGGCCCGCCCCCATGAGCACAGACATCGATCTGGCGTCATGGGACAGCTTCTCCACATTTCTGAATAAAACCCCCACCTGGAGAAGCCCACTTCAGACCAGCTTACCTCGATTTCCGAGAGGGCTAAGGTTTGAGTAGATTGCTGAATCTTTTAACCACGAGGTTAAACTCTGAGACTATCGATCCGACAGAATAGGAGCTACTTTTCGATACTAATTACTAGTCTGCACCTAGAAATTATGTACCCGTGAATGCGAGGACCGACAACCGGCGGATCATCTATTCTATAAGAACATTCCTGAATGGGACTCTGAAGTACCCATTCTAACCATGAAAGACAGGCTGATGATTACTTCCAACAGAAAGAAGGACGATTGCTTGGACCATGACTGTCTTGGTGTGCTTGGACCATGACTGTCTTGGTGTGCTTGGACCATGACTGTCTTGGTGTGCTTGGACCATGACTGTCTTGGTGTGCATGGACCATTCTAGTTTGTTGGTGATGTGTACACCAAGGAACTTGAAGCTCTCAACCTGCTCCACTACAGCCCCGTCAATGAGAACGGGGGGGTGCTCGGTCCTCTTTTTCCTGTAGTCCACAATCATCTCCTTTGTCTTGATCACGTAGCGGGAGAGGTTGTTGTCCTGGCACCACAAGGCCAGGTCTCTGACTTCCTCCCTATATGCTGTCTCGTCGTTGATCAGGCCTACCACTGTTGTCATCGGCAACTTAATGATGGTGTTGAAGTCGTGCCTGGCTGTGCAGTCATGAGTGAACAAGGAATACAAGAGGGGACTGAGCACGCACCCCCTGAGGGGCCCCTGTGTTGAGAATCAGCGTGTTGTTTCCTACCCATACCACCTGGGGGTGGCCTGTCAAGAAGTCCAGGATCCAGTTGCAGAGGGAGGTGTTTAGTCCCAAGGTCCTTATTGATGGTGTTGAGCGCTGAGCTGTAGTCAATGAATAGCATTCTCACATAGGTGTTTGTTACGAATCCCTTTTGGCCCGACAGTCTAGGGGGGATGGTAATGAGACCCGTAACATAACTCATGCAAATTATTATTGTGACAAAGTAAAAGTGTGAACGAAATAACTACGACAACAGAAATCTACCGTCAAACTCCAGGTTTATTTATAAACACACGGTAATGGGGGGAGCAGGAAAAGGGGCTGAGCTGGACCCAAGGAAAGAAACAATAAATATACAAAAACACACCCCTAAGCTAGACTAGCCTACTTTAACAGCTAACTAACTAACCAAAAATACAGTGGGTGGTCCGCCCAGTTCTAACTAGTGTATTTAACAAAGTTCACCTACGGGTAGTGTATGCCCATGGGCGACTTGTCTTGGTTTCCCCCTTTTCCCACCAGCAACAAACACACACCATAACCAAAACAATACTCACAGGTGATGACAAAGTGCTATGGAGGTGCTTAAACAAAAGAGAGGTTAAGACACAAAGCGAGAGTGAAACACAGAGACCTACAGACATGGCATTTACAGAGAGATTGAGCTAGAGATTGAGCTAGAGATTGCTATAGAACAAACAAATGATGGGGTTTTTAAACCATGGGGAAGGAACTGTGATAGGGTAGGAAATAGGAGGAGGTGTGTCTTCTGATTGATGATTGATTGTTGATTGATTGGGGAGTGATGATTTTCACCTGTGAGGGGAGAAGGAGAGAAAAGAAACACACACACACACAGGATAACTGTATCCGTAACAGTGTTCCTTTTGTCCAGGTGGGAAAGGGCAGTGTGGAGGATTTCTGGGATAATGGTGTTGATGTGAGCCATGACCAGCCTTTCAAAGCACTTCATGGCTGCAGACGTGAGTGCTACGGGTCATTGGTCATTTAGGCAGGTTACCTTAGTGTTCTTGGGCACTTTTTGGGCACATCTTAGTGTTCTTGGGCACATCTGACCCCTTTTTTATTGATCGATTCACTGGTGCTTCCTGCTTTAATTTTTGATTGTAAGCAGGAATCAGGAGGATAGAAGCTCCAGTTCAGCAACCATTATGGTTCAGTGTGCTGCTTCATCCTCTCCTGTGTTTTTTATTTTTTTTTATTTTTTATTTAACCAGGTAGGCTAGTTGAGAACAAGTTCTCATTTACAATTGCAACCTGGCCAAGATAAAGCAAAGCAGTCCAACACAGAGTTACACATGGAATAAACAAACATACAATCAATAATACAGTAGAAAAGTCTATATACAGCATGTGCAAATGAGGTAAGATAAGAGAGTTAAGGCAATAAATAGG
The DNA here is from genome assembly GCF_034236695.1 of Oncorhynchus nerka. NCBI lineage: Eukaryota > Metazoa > Chordata > Actinopteri > Salmoniformes > Salmonidae > Oncorhynchus > Oncorhynchus nerka. The sequence goes on from NC_088402.1 coordinate 13,627,047, forward strand.
CCATGGTGGAGAAGTAATTACAATATAGCAATTAAACACTGGAATGTGCAGAAGATGAATGTGCAAGTAGAGATACTGGGGTGCAAAGGAGCAAGATAAATAAATAAATACAGTATGGGGATGAGGTAGATTGGATAGGCTATTTACAGATGGGCTATGTACAGGTGCAGTGATCTGTAAGCTGCTCTGCTCTGACAGCTGGTGCTAGTGACGGAGGTAAGAGTCTCCAGCTTCAGTGATTTTTGCAGTTTGTTACAGTCATTGGCAGGAGAGAACTGGAAGGAGAGGCGGCCAAAGGAAGAATTGGCTTTGGGGGTGACCAGTGAGATATACCTGCTGGAGCGTGTGCTACGGGTGGGTGCTGCTATGGTGACCAATATGCTGAGATAAGGCAGGGCTTTACCTAGCAGAGACTTGTAGATGACCTGGAGCCAGTGGGTTTGGCGACGAGTATGAAGCGAGGGCCAGCCAACGAGAGCGTACAGGTCGCAGTGGTGGGTAGTATATGGGGCCTTGGTGACAAAACGGATGGCACTGTGATAGACTGCATCCAGATTGTTGAGTAGAGTGTTGGAGGCTATTTTGTAAATGACATCGCCAAAGTCTAGGATCGGTAGGATGGTCAGTTGTACGAGGGTGTTTGGCAGCATGAGTGAAGGAGGCTTTGTTGTGAAATAGGAAGCCGATTCTAGATTTATTTTTGGATTGGAGATGTTTAATGTGAGTCTGGAAAGAGAGTTTACAGTCTAACCAGACACCTAGGTATTTGTAGTTGTCCACATATTCTAAGTCAGAACCGTCCAGAGTAGTGATGCTAGACGGGCGGGCAGGTGCAGGCAGCGATCGGTTGAAGAGCATGCATTTAGTTTTACTTGCATTTAAGAGCAGTTGGAGGCCACGGAAGGAGAGTTGTATGGCATTGAAGCTCGTCTGGAGGTTAGTTAACACAGTGTCCAAAGAAGGGCCAGAGGTATACAGAATGGTGTCATCTGCGTAGAGGTGGATCAGAGAATCACCAGCAGTAAGAGCTACATCATTGATGTATACAGAGAAGAGAGTCGGCCCGAGAATTGAACCCTGTGGCACCCCCATAGAGACTGCAAGAGTTCCGGACAACAGGCCCTCCGATTTGACACACTGAACTCTATCTGAGAAGTAGTTGGTGAACCAGGCGAGGCAGTCATTTGAGAAACCAAGGCTGTTGAGTCTGCCAATAAGAATGTTGTGATTGACAGAGTCGAAAGCCTTAGCCAGGTTGATGAATATGGCTGCACAGTAATGTCTCTTATCGATGGCAGTTATGATATCTTTTAGGACCTCGAGCGTGGCTGAGGTGCACCCATGACCAGCTCTGAAACCAGATTGCATAACGGAGAAGGTACGGTGGGAATCTAAATGGTCGGTAATCTGTTTGTTAACTTGGCTTTCGAAGACCTTAGAAAGGCAGGGTAGAATAGATATAGATCTGTAGCAGTTTGGGTCTGGAGTGTCTCCCCTTTGAAGAGGGGGATGACCGCAGCTGCTTTCCAATCATTGGGAATCTCAGACGACCTGAAAGAGAGCTTGAATAGGCTAGTAATAGGGGTTGCAACAAAGATAATTTTAGATAGAGAGGGTCCAGATTGTCTAGCCCGGCTGATTTGTAGGGGTCCAGATCTTGCAGCTCTTTCCGAACATCAGGTATCTGGATTTGGGTGAAGGAGAAATGGGGAAGGCTTGGGCGAGTTGCTGTGGGGGGTGCAGTGCTGTTGACCAGGGTAGGGGTAGCCAGGTGGAAAGCATGGCCAGCCGTAGAAAAATGCTTATTTGAAATTCTCATTTATAGTGGATTTATCGGTGGTGACAGTGTTTCCTATCCTCAGTGCAGTGGGCAGCTGGGAGGTGGTGCTCTTATTCTCCATGGACTTTACAGTGTCCCAGAACATTGTTGAGTTTGTGCTACAGGATGAAAATTTCTGTTTGAAAAAGCTGCCTGTGTATATTTCTTCCTAACTTCCTTGAAAAGTTGCATATCACGAGGGCTGTTTGATGCTAATGCAGAACGCCACAGGATGTTTTTGTGCTGGTCAAGGGCAGTCAGGTCTGGAGAGAACCAAAGGCTATATCTGTCCCTGGTTACATTTTTTGTTTGAATGGGGCATGCTTATTTAAGATGGTGAGGAAGGCACTTTTAAAGAATAACCAGGCATCCTCTACTGACGTGATGAGGTCAATACCCTTCCAGGATACCCGGGCCAGGTCGATTAGAAAGGCCTGCTCGCTGAAATATTTTAGGGGGTGTTTGACAGTGATGAGGGGTGGTCGTTTGACCGCAGACCCATTACGGATGCAGGCAATGAGGCAGTGATCGCTGAGATCTTGGTTGAAAACAGCAGAGGTGTATTTGGAGGGCAAGTAGGTTAGGGTGATATCTATGATGGTTACTTGGGTTAGGGCAGCCATTACGGGTCCCAGTGCTTCCTCATCTCCTCTGTGGTTACTAGGGTCAGGGCAGCCATTACGGGTCCCAGTGCTTCCTTATCTCCTCTGTGGTTACTAGGGTCTGGGCAGCCATTACGGGTCCCAGTGCTTCCTCATCTCCTCTGTGGTTACTAGGGTCTGGGCAGCCATTACGAATCCCAGTGCTTCCTCATCTCCTCTGTGGTTACTAGGGTCTGGGAAGCCATTACGGGTCCCAGTGCTTCCTCATCTCCTCTGTGGTTACTAGGGTCAGGGCAGCCATTACGGGTCCCAGTGCTTCCTCATCTCCTCTGTGGTTACTAGGGTCAGGGCAGCCATTACGGGCCACAGTGCTTCCTCATCTCCTCTGTGGTTACTAGGGTCAGGGCAGCCATTACGGGTCCCAGTGCTTCCTCATCTCCTCTGTGGTTACTAGGGTCTGGGCAGCCATTACGGACCACAGTGCTTCCTCATCTCCTCTGTGGTTACTAGGGTCAGGGCAGCCATTACGGACCACAGTGCTTCCTCATCTCCTCTGTGGTTACTAGGGTCAGGGCAGCCATTACGGGTCCCAGTGGCATAAACAGAAATTGATTCAAGGCTGGGCCAACATAACATTTAGGCACTCAAATTATCATGAACAGACCATACAATTATACCCTGTAGCCTGCTGTAACCTACTGTAGCCTAATACAACCTACTTTAACCTACTGTAGCCTAGCGTAACCTACTGTAGCCTACTGTAACCTACTGTAGCCTATTGTAGCCTACCGTAACCTAATGCAACCTAATGTAACCTACTGTATCCTACTCTAACCTACTGTAGCCTACTGTAGCCTACTCTAACCTACTGTAGCCTACTGTAACCTACTGTAGCCTAATGTACTCTACTCTAACCTACTGTAGCCTAGCGTAACCTACTGTAGCCTACTGTAACCTACTGTAGCCTACTGTAGCCTACTGTAACCTACTGTAGCCTACTGTAACCTACTGTAACCTACTGTAGCCTACTGTAACCTACTGTAGCCTACTGTAACCTACTGTAGCCTACTGTAACCTACTGTAACCTACTGTAAGCTAATGTAACTGGATCGAACACAACAACCCATTTAACACCTGATTTTACAGTACATACATATCGTGTATGTAAATCCATGACTCTAGTATTTAACATGCTACTCGTATAGGCCTAATACAAATAGTAAGGCATAGGCCTATAGCTAAATGGATAGACTATGACAGTAGACCTAATCACAAAGGCTCGGTGACCTCTCATACGACTGGCTCAGCGACCAGGCGACTTCTCAGCGACCAGGTGACCTCTCATACGACTGGCTCAGCGACCAGGCGACCTCTCATACGACTGGTTAGGTTTGCATTAGGTAACACGCTGCATATTAATCAGCATCAAAGGAAATGTAAATGGTAACAGTATGCACATCATTTTATGTTGAACCTTTATTTAGGGATTCGACCTAGCAACCCTTCAGTTATTAGTCCAACGCTCTAACCACTAGGCTACCTGCCCCGGCCCCGGTATAATCACAATAGTCAAAATGCAAGCTGAGTAATTCAACGCTCTAACCACTAGGCTACCTGGCCCGGCCCCGGTATAATCACAATAGTCAAAATGCAAGCTGGGTAATTCAACACTCTAACCACTAGGCTACCTGCCCCGGCCCCGGTATAATCACAATAGTCAAAATGCAAGCTGAGTAATTCAACGCTCTAACCACTAGGCTACCTGGCCCGGCCCCGGTATAATCACAATAGTCAAAATGCAAGCTGAGTAATTCTCTGCTGGGAAATGAAACACCTATGATGGAGGTTATTGTTGGGTCTCAATCAAATGGTCAGTAGCATGTACACTGCCTTCGGAATGTATTCAGACCCATTGACTTTTTCCACATTTTGTTACATTACAGCCTTATTCTAAAATGGATTAAAAAAATAAAAAAACATCAGCAATCTATACATAATAGCCCATGATGACAAAGCAAAAAATAGGTTTTTAGACATTTTTGCAAATGTATTACAAATAAAAAACAGAAATGCAGGATTTCCATAAGTATTCAGACCCTTTGCTATGAGACTCGAAATTAAGCTCAGATGCATCCTGTTTCCATTGATCATCTTTGAGATGTTTCTACAACTTGATTGGAGTCCACCTGTGGTAAATTCAATTGATTGGACATGATTTGGAAAGGCCCACATCTGTTTATATAAGGTCCCACTGTTGTCAGTGCATGTCAGAGCAAAAACCAAGCCATGAGTTCGAAGGAATTGTCCGTTGAGCTCCGAGACAGGATTGTGTGGATGCACAGATCTGGGGAAAGGTACCAAAAAATGTCTGCAGCATTGAAGGTTCCCAAGAACACAGTGGACTCCATCATTCTTTAATAGAAGAAGTTTGGAACCACCAAGACTCTTCCTAGAGCTGGCTGCCAGGCCAAACTGCTCAATCGGGGGAGAAGGGCCTTGGTCAGGGAGGTGACCAAGAACCCGATGATCACTCTGACAGAACTCCAGAGTTCATCCTACTCCTCAGTAAAAGGCACATGGCAGCCTGCTTGGAGTTTGCCAAAAGGCACCTAAAGAACTCTCAGACAGTGCAGGCTGCTGAGGGGAGGACGGTTCATAATAATGGCTGGAACGGAGTGAATGGAATGGCATCAAACCATGTACTTGATGTGTTTGATACCATTCCACTCATTACGCGCCAGTCATTACCACAAGCCCATTCTCCCTAATTAAGGTACCACCAACCTCCTGTGCTCTCAGACTATGTTATGCCCTGATCTGTTTCACCTGTCCTTGTGCATGTCTCCAACCCCCTCCAGGTGTCATCCATCTTCCCCATTTATCCCCTGGGTATTTATACCTGTGCTTTCTGTCTGTCTGTGCCAGTTCGTCTTGTTCGTTCAAGTCAACCAGCGTTTTCTAAGCTCCTGTTTTTCCTCAGTCTTTCTTTTTCTCGTCCTCCTGGTGTTGACCCTTGCCTGTCCTGATTCTGAGTCCGCCTGCCTGACCCTGAGCCTGCCTGCCGACCTGTACCTTTGTCCCTACTCTGGATTACCGACCTCTGCCTGACCTGACCCTGAGCCTGCCTGCCGACCTGTACCTTTTCCCCTACTCTGGATTACCGACCTCTGCCTGACCTGACCCTGAGCCTGCCTGCCGACCTGTACCTTTGCCCCTACTCTGGATTACCGACCTCTGCCTGACCTGACCCTGAGCCTGCCTGCCGACCTGTACCTTTGCCCCTACTCTGGATTACCGACCTCTGCCTGACCTGACCCTGAGCCTGCCTGCCGACCTGTACCTTTGCCCCTACTCTGGATTACCGACCTCTGCCTGACCTGACCCTGAGCCTGCCTGCCGACCTGTACCTTTGCCCCTACTCTGGATTACCGACCTCTGCCTGACCTGACCCTGAGCCTGCCTGCCGACCTGTACCTTTGCCTCTACTCTGGATTACCGACCTCTGCCTGACCTGACCCTGAGCCTGCCTGCCGACCTGTACCTTTGCCCCTACTCTGGATTACCGACCTCTGCCTGACCTGACCCTGGGCTTGCCTGCCGTCCTGTATCTTGGTCCCACTACCCTGGATTACCGACCTCTGCCTGACCTGACCCTGAGCCTGCCTGCCGACCTGTACCTTTGCCCCTACTCTGGATTACCGACCTCTGCCTGACCTGACCCTGGGCTTGCCTGCCGTCCTGTATCTTGGTCCCACTACCCTGGATTACCGACCTCTGCCTGACCTGTCGTTTGCCTGCCCCTGTTGTTAGGACCTCAGACTGGGACGAAGGGACAACAACAGGACAACAACCCTAAGCACACAACCAAGACAACACAGGAGTGGCTTCGGGACAAGTCTCTGAAGTCTCCAGCCAGAGCCCGGACTTGAACACGATCGACGAAAGACCTGAAAATATCTGTGCAGCGATGCTCCCCATCCAACCTGACAGAGCTTGAGAGGATCTGCAGAGAAGAATAGGAGAAACTCCCCAAATACAGGTGTGCCAAGCTTGTAACGTCATACCCAAGAAGACTCAAGGCTGTAATCGCTGTCAAAGGTTCTTCTACAAAGTACTGAGTAAAGGGTCTGAATACTTATGTAAATAAAATTTAAAAAAATAAAAAATCGCTAACTTTTCTAAAAAACCTGTTTTTGCTTTGTCATTTTGGCGTATTGTGTGTAGATTGATAAGGGGGAAAACACTATTTAATCTATTTTAGAATAAGGCTGTAACGGAATTTTTTTTTGGAAAAAGTCAAGGGCTCTGAATATTTTCAGCCTGATCTGCTGGGCCGTGGCTTCACCTCTGACTGGGCTGCTTACTCTCCTCTGCCCAGTGCATCATGACACTGCTTCAGGCCCACAGCAGCCTCCTTATCTCAATATAGCAAACCAACATTGAAGTACAGTAAGGGGGGCACCCAGCACATTAGTAGGGTTTATAGAATTTAGAGGGAATCCAATCAAACACCTCTGACATTCAGGAATATGCAAACATTTATGAACATACCAAACACACACAGACAGAGACCCACACACACAGACAGAGACCCACACACACAGACAGAGACCCACACACACACACAGAGACCCCCCCCCCCCACACACACACACACACACACACACACAGACCCACACACACACACAGACACACACAGACACAGAGACACAGAGACACAGAGACACACACACACACAGAGACACACACACACAGACACAGAGACACAGAGACACAGAGACACAGAGACACACACACACACAGAGACACACACACACAGACACAGAGAGACACACACACAGAGACACACACACAGAGACACAGACACAGAGACACAGACACACACACACACACACACACACACACAATGGCTGGTCGATGCTAGTTGACCCATTTACTGTGTTGTGCTCATGACCTTCATACGTCTGCCATCAGACAATCAATGTGTGTGTGTGTGTGTATGCATGTGTGTCTAATCAACGTACAGTTGAAGTCGGAAGTTTACATACACCTTAGCCAAATACATTTAAACACAGTTTTTCACAATTCCTGACATATGATCCTAGTAAAAATTCCCTGTCTTAGGTCAGTTAGGATCACTACTTTATTTTAAGAATGTGAAATACCAGAATAATAGTAGAGAGAATGATTTATTTCAGCTTTTATTTATTTCATCACATTCCCAGTGGGTCAGAAATGTAAAATTACACTCAATTAGTATTTGGTTGCATTGCCTTTAAATTGTTTAACTTGGGTCAAACGTTTCGGGTAGCATTTCACAAGCTTCCCACAATAAGTTGGGTGAATTTTGGCCCATTCCTCCTGACAGAGCTGGTGGAACTGAGTCAGGTTTGTAGGCCTCCTTAAGCCATTTTGCCACAACTTTGGAAGTATGCTTGGGGTCATTGTTCATTTGTAAGACCCATTTGCGACCAAGCTTTAACTTGCTGACTGATGTCTTGAGATGTTGCTTCAATATACCCACATAATTTTCCTTCCTCATGAAACCATCTATTTTATGAAGTGCACCAGTCCCTCCTGCAGCAAAGCACCCCCACAACATGAAGCTGCCACACCCGTGCTTCACAGTTGGGATGGTGTTCTTCAGCTTGCAAGCATCCCCCTTTTTCCACCAAACATAACGATGGTCATTATGGCCAAACAGTTCTATTTTTGTTTCATCAGACTAGAGGACATTTCTCCAAAAAGTACGATCTTTGTCCCCATGTCCTGTTGCAAACCGTAGTCTGGCTTTTTTATGGTGGTTTTGGAGCAGTGGCTTCTTCCGTGCTGAGCAGCCTTTCAGGTTATGTCAATACAGGACTCGTTTTACTGTGGATATAGATACTTTTGTACCTGTTTCCTCCAGCCTCTTCACAAGGTCCTTTGCTGTTGTTCTGGGATTGATTTGTACTTTTTGCACCAACGTATGTTCATCTCTAGGAGATAGAATGCATCTCCTTTCTGAGTGGTATGACGGCTGCGTGGTCCCATGGTGTTTATACTTGCGTATTATTGTTTGTACAGATGAACGTGGTACCTTCAGGCCTTTGGAAATTGCTCCCAAGGATGAACCAGACTTATGGAGGTCTACAATTTATTTTCTGAGGTCTTGGCTGATTTCTTTTGATTTTCCCATGATGTCAAGCAAAGAGGCACCGAGTTGGAAGGTAGGCCTTGAAATACATTCACAGGTACACCTCCAATTGACTCAAATGATGTCAATTAGCCTATCAGAAGCTTCTAAAGCTATGACATGATTGTCTGCAATTTTCCAAGCTGTTTAAAGGCACAGTCAACTTAGTGTATGTAAACTTCTGACCCACAGGAATTGTGATACAGTGAATTATAAGTGAAATAATCTGTCTGTAAACAATTGTTGGAAAAATGACTCGTGTCAGGCACAAAGTAGATGTCCTAACCGACTTGCCAAAACTATAGTTTGTTAACAAGACATTTGTGGAGTGGTTGAAAAGTGAGTTTGAATGACTCCACCTAAGTGTATGTAAACTTCCGACTTCAACTGTATGTGTGTATGCGTGTGTGTGTGTGTGGTTCCACAGGATGACTGTCAGAAAATGGAGGACCCCGTGAAGTCTCCGTTCACTCAAGGGGAGGAGTATCTGAACATTGCCAACTCTCATTCACCGAAACAAATGAACAACTGCCCCGCCCACTCCTCTGACCACACCCCTAACGCAAACGAGGAGGTAAATAGAGAGGAGGCAAACTCTTCCCCTTCCAACAACCTATTCTAAATTATTATGATGATTATTGTAATACCACCATAAACATAAGGGGCAACATAACACAATATACTATACAATAATATACTACATATTACAATATACAATAATATACTACATAATACAATATACTATACAATAATATACTACATTATATAATATAATATACTATATAATTCAATATACTATACAATGTACTACATAATTCAATATACTATACAATGTACTACATAATTCAATATCCTATACAATAATATACTACATAATACAATATCCTATACAATAATATACTACATAATTCAATATACTATACAATAATATACTACATAATACAATATACTATACAATAATATACTACATAATTCAATATCCTATACAATAATATACTACATAATTCAATATCCTATACAATAATATACTACATAATACAATATACTATACAATAATATACTACATAGGGTGGCAGCGTAGCCTAGTGGTTAGAGCATTGGACTAGTAACCAGAAGGTTGCAAGTTCAAACCCCCGAGCTGACAAGGTACAAATCTGTCGTTCTGCCCCTGAACAGGCAGTTAACCCACTGTTCCTAGGCCGTCATTGAAAATAAGAATTTGTTCTTTTAACTGACTTGCCTAGTTAAATAAAGGTAAAATAAAAATAAATAATACTATACAATAATATACCACATTTTACTATAATATACTACACTACACTATAATACACTATACTATAATACACTATACTCTAATATACTACACTACTGTACACTTTACCATAATATAGGATACTATAATATACTACACTTCACTCTACGTTCCTGTCATATATTTTTTTGAGCGGATGTTTGGGGGACCAGAACATAATTACAAATCATTTGTAGACTGCAAATTGACAGCAAGAAGCCCAAATAGACATAATGTTTGACTAAAACATAATTCATTTCAAACCTTGCGTATATGATCGTGTGTCTCTATTGATCGTGTGTCTCTATTGATCGTGTGTCTCTATTGATCGTGTGTCTCTATTGATCGTGTGTCTCTATTGATCGTGTGTCTCTATTAAGCGTGTGTCTCTATTGATCGTGTGTCTCTATTGATCGTGTGTCTCTATTAAGCGTGTGTCTCTATTGATCGTGTGTCTCTATTGATCGTGTGTCTCTATTAAGCGTGTGTCTCTATTGATCGTGTGTCTCTATTGATCGTGTGTCTCTATTAAGCGTGTGTCTCTATTAAGCGTGTGTCTCTATTGATCGTGTGTCTCTATTGATCGTGTGTCTCTATTAAGCGTGTGTCTCTATTGATCGTGTGTCTCTATTAAGCGTGTGTCTCTATTGATCGTGTGTCTCTATTGATCGTGTGTCTCTATTGATCGTGTGTCTCTATTAAGCGTGTGTCTCTATTAAGCGTGTGTCTCTATTGATCGTGTGTCTCTATTAAGCGTGTGTCTCTATTGATCGTGTGTCTCTATTGATCGTGTGTCTCTATTAAGCGTGTGTCTCTATTGATCGTGTGTCTCTATTGATCGTGTGTCTCTATTGATCGTGTGTCTCTATTAAGCGTGTGTCTCTATTGATCGTGTGTCTCTATTGATCGTGTGTCTCTATTAAGCGTGTGTCTCTATTAAGCGTGTGTCTCTATTGATCGTGTGTCTCTATTGATCGTGTGTCTCTATTAAGCGTGTGTCTCTATTGATCGTGTGTCTCTATTGATCGTGTGTCTCTATTGATCGTGTGTCTCTATTGATCGTGTGTCTCTATTGATCGTGTGTCTCTATTAAGCGTGTGTCTCTATTGATCGTGTGTCTCTATTGATCGTGTGTCTCTATTAAGCGTGTGTCTCTATTGATCGTGTGTCTCTATTGATCGTGTGTCTCTATTGATCGTGTGTCTCTATTAAGCGTGTGTCTCTATTGATCGTGTGTCTCTATTGATCGTGTGTCTCTATTAAGCGTGTGTCTCTATTGCGTGTGTCTCTATTGATCGTGTGTCTCTATTGATCGTGTGTCTCTATTAAGCGTGTGTCTCTATTAAGCGTGTGTCTCTATTAAGCGTGTGTCTCTATTAAGCGTGTGTCTCTATTAAGCGTGTGTCTCTATTGATCGTGTGTCTCTATTAAGCGTGTGTCTCTATTAAGCGTGTGTCTCTATTAAGCGTGTGTCTCTATTAAGCGTGTGTCTCTATTAAGCGTGTGTCTCTATTAAGCGTGTGTCTCTATTGATCGTGTGTCTCTATTAAGCGTGTGTAAGGGTGTGTCTCTATTAAGCGTGTGTCTCTATTAAGCGTGTGTCTCTATTGATCGTGTGTCTCTATTGATCGTGTGTCTCTATTGATCGTGTGTCTCTATTGATCGTGTGTCTCTATTGATCGTGTGTCTCTATTAAGCGTGTGTCTCTATTGATCGTGTGTCTCTATTGATCGTGTGTCTCTATTAAGCGTGTGTCTCTATTAAGCGTGTGTCTCTATTGATCGTGTGTCTCTATTGATCGTGTGTCTCTATTGATCGTGTGTCTCTATTAAGCGTGTGTCTCTATTGATCGTGTGTCTCTATTAAGCGTGTGTCTCTATTAAGCGTGTGTCTCTATTGATCGTGTGTCTCTATTGATCGTGTGTCTCTATTGATCGTGTGTCTCTATTGATCGTGTGTCTCTATTAAGCGTGTGTCTCTATTAAGCGTGTGTCTCTATTGATCGTGTGTCTCTATTGATCGTGTGTCTCTATTGATCGTGTGTCTCTATTGATCGTGTGTCTCTATTAAGCGTGTGTCTCTATTGATCGTGTGTCTCTATTGATCGTGTGTCTCTATTGATCGTGTGTCTCTATTAAGCGTGTGTCTCTATTAAGCGTGTGTCTCTATTAAGCGTGTGTCTCTATTAAGCGTGTGTCTCTATTAAGCGTGTGTCTCTATTGATCGTGTGTCTCTATTGATCGTGTGTCTCTATTGATCGTGTGTCTCTATTAAGCGTGTGTCTCTATTAAGCGTGTGTCTCTATTAAGCGTGTGTCTCTATTAAGCGTGTGTCTCTATTAAGCGTGTGTCTCTATTGATCGTGTGTCTCTATTGATCGTGTGTCTCTATTGATCGTGTGTCTCTATTGATCGTGTGTCTCTATTAAGCGTGTGTCTCTATTAAGCGTGTGTCTCTATTGATCGTGTGTCTCTATTGATCGTGTGTCTCTATTGAGCGTGTGTCTCTATTGATCGTGTGTCTCTATTGATCGTGTGTCTCTATTAAGCGTGTGTCTCTATTAAGCGTGTGTCTCTATTAAGCGTGTGTCTCTATTAAGCGTGTGTCTCTATTAAGCGTGGTAAAACTTGAATTAAAACCCCGGGGAGCTGATTTCCTGGTGTTTTTACAGTCTCATGTCTAACAATGATGATTTAAAAAAAATTAGAAAACCGCCAAATAAAACCTACTGCTATACCCCCACTACAGAACAACATGTTGCACCACTACTGACCACACGGGGGCGATGCTGCCTCTTCCTGCTGCATCACTGTAGCAACCCTGAACCAAACTGTCTCTGGCTGGACAAACTCTCCTCTCCCACAATGCCCTGACCTTTGAACTTTGACCGTTTACTGCTGTCCCTTTGTCCGCCTTAAGTTTGCGTCCAAAATAAAACCATATACCGTTTATAGTGCACCACTTTTGGCTAGAGCTATGTTAAAAAGTAGTGCACTATGTAGGGAATAGGATGCCATTTCAGATCTTTACCCTTCACAGTGGTGGGTGGTATATGGAGCTTTGGTGACAAAAAGGATGGCACTGTGACAGACTGAATCCAATTTGCTGAGTAGAGTGTTGGAGGCTATTTTGTAAATGACATCACCGAAGTCAAGGATCGGTAGGATAGTCAGTTTTACGAGGGTATGTTTGGCGGCGTGAGTGAAGGAGGCTTTGTTGCAAAATAGGAAGCCAATTCTAGATTTAATTTTGGATTTGAGATGCTTAATGTGAGTCTGGAAGGAGAGGTTACAGTCTAACCAGACACCTAGGTGTTTGTAGTTGTCCACATATTCTAAGTCAGAACCGTCCAGAGTAGTGATGCTGGACGGGAGGGCAGGTGCGGGCACCGATCGGTTGAAGAGCATGCATTTAGTTTTACTAGCATTTAAAAGCAGTTGGAGGACACAGAAGTAGAGTTGTATGGCATTGAAGCTCGTTTGGAGGTTAGTTAACACAGTGTCCAAAGAGGGGCCAGAAGTATACAGAATGGTGTCGTCTGCGTAGAGGTGGATCAGAGAATCACCAGCAGTAAGAAGCGACATCATTGATGTATACAGAGAAGAGAGTCGGCCCGAGAACTGAACCCGGCAGCTTTCCAATCTTTGGGGATCTCAGACGATACGAAAGAGGGTTGAACAGGCTAGTATTAGGGGTTGCACCCTGACCAAAACCAGGACACCACATCTCAACAACACCCTGACCAAAACCAGGACACCACATCTCAACAACACCCTGACCAAAACCAGGACACCACATCTCAACAACACCCTGACCAAAACCAGGACACCACATCTCAACAACACCCTGACCAAAACCAGGACACCACATCTCAACAACACCCTGACCAAAACCAGGACACCACATCTCAACAACACCCTGACCAAAACCAGGACACCACATCTCAACAACACCCTGACCAAAACCAGGACACCACGTCTCAACAACACCCTGACCAAAACCAGGACACCACATCTCAACAACACCCTGACCAAAACCAGGACACCACATCTCAACAACACCCTGACCAAAACCAGGACACCACGTCTCAACAACACCCTGACCAAAACCAGGACACCACGTCTCAACAACACCCTGACCAAAACCAGGACACCACATCTCAACAACACCCTGACCAAAACCAGGACACCACATCTCAACAACACCCTGACCAAAACCAGGACACCACGTCTCAACAACACCCTGACCAAAACCAGGACACCACATCTCAACAACACCCTGACCAAAACCAGGACACCACATCTCAACAACACCCTGACCAAAACCAGGACACCACGTCTGGGACATACTGGTGGCAATGTCAGAGCAATCAGTCAGGTGCTACTGAGGCACTTCTTCAGGTTTATTAATGTCTTATTCATTGTTTATAAAGTGTTATTAACATGTTATTAGGATCACCAATGTCTTATTACAACAAGATTCAGGTTTTAAAAGCGGTTTGTTATGGTGTTGTTTGATAAATTAGTGTATTTCTCCTCATGGCCACTAGAGGTCAGGTGTGTTCCATGGTTGTGACTGAAGAGACTCATACTGTAGAAACACTGTTAGAATCCCTGAACAAAATATATCCTATCGTTCAACAGACGAAATTGACATGCCGCCTGTGTAAAGGAAATGCACAAACAGTCACATACATAAACACACAGTAGAAATGTAGATGGGACTGAGAGCAGTACTGCAATGCATTGTAGCTCTGAATAATAATGACTAAACGTATGCTGCAATATTTACAGTTCACCTGGGTGTGTGTGTGTGTGTGTGTGTGTGTGTGTGTGGGTGTGGGTGTGTGTATCTTTCTGTGTGTTAGAGCAGTGGTTTTCAACCTGTAATAGAAGGACGTTAATCTGTTACGTTCGCTGATAACATGGCCTCTAAATTTGACCGCAAAGACAAATTATGTTAAAAATAATCTGTGAATTGTGGTCCTCAAGAACTTTTGACAGTGATTTGGTGGTCCCTGGAAAGGAAAATGATAGAGGAGAGGCTCCTTATCAGTCAGCCTCCAGCCGTGATACCGGTGCTCAGACTGGGAGACACATCTGGTGCCACCGGGGTCTGTATGTGTGTTGATTGTGATTCCCGGGGTAAATAAATATGTGTCACGGAAATCCTCACAACAGGAAGCCAACCCTGGGATGTCAACCAATCGATACTAAGGAGGGGTGATAAGTAGGCGGGAATGGGGAAAAAGTAGGAAGATGAAAGGAGAGAAAGAGGGAAGGTGAGAGAGAAAGAGCAGAGCGAGGAAAGAGAGTGAGACAGAAAGGAAGAAAGAGAGAGAGGTGAAGTCTCTGGCCCAGAGACCCCTGGGAGGTGAAGTCAGCTCTCTCTTCATCTGGCCCAAAGACCTCTGAGAGGTGAAGTCAGCTCTCTCTTCATCTGGCCCAAAGACCCCTGGGAGGTGAAGCCAGCTCTCTCTTCATCTGACCCAGAGGCCCCTGGGAGGTGAAGTCAACTCTCTCTTCATCTGGCCCAGAGGCCCCTCGGAGGTGAAGTCAGCTCTCTCTTCATCTGGCCCAAGACCCTTGGGAGGTGAAGCCATCTCTCTCTTCATCTGGCCCAGAGGCCCCTGGGAGCTGAAGCCATCTCTCTCTTCATCTGGCCCAGAGGCCCTTGGGAGGTGAAGCCATCTCTCTCTTCATCTGGCACAGAGACCCTTGGGAGGTGAAGCCATCTCTCTCTTCATCTGGCCCAGACCCCTGGGAGGTGAAGTCAGCTCTCTCTTCATCTGGCCCAGAGGCCCCTGGGAGCTGAAGCCATCTCTCTCTTCATCTGGCCCAGAGGCCCTTGGGAGGTGAAGCCATCTCTCTCTTCATCTGGCACAGAGACCCCTGGGAGGTGAAGCCATCTCTCTCTTTATCTGGCCCAGAGACCCCTGGGAGGTGAAGTCAGCTCTCTCTTCATCTGGCCCAAGACCCTTGGGAGGTGAAGCCATCTCTCTCTTCATCTGGCCCAGAGGCCCTTGGGAGGTGAAGCAGGCTCTCTCTTTATCTGGCCCAGAGACCCCTGGGAGGTGAAGTCAACTCTCTTCATCTGGCCCAGAGACCCCTGGGAGGTGAAGTTCAGAGTGAGGGTTGGTGAGTGAGAGAGTGCGTGAGAGAGAAAGAGAGTGCTACCACTGACACAGTGATGACATTTCTTTCCCTGGCCTGAAAGGAAAGCTATTTAACCTGACACAAAAGCCTTTAGCTGAGAAAGAGGATAGAGAGAAATAAAAGGGGGATGGAAAGAGATGCAATGTTCCTGCTTGTGTCTTGTCCACCTTATTACTCCTGAGGAATAAAGATGAATTGAATTGAATCAAGGGGAACAATTATAAAAACGCTCTGCTCCTCTTGTCTTCCTCTATTCTCCATGATGACGGTTCTGCTCCTCTTGTCTTCCTCTATTCTCCATGATGACGGTTCTGTTCCTCTTGTCTTCCTCTATTCTCCACGATGACGGTTCTGTTCCTATTGTCTTCCTCTATTCTCCACGATGACGGTTCTGTTCCTATTGTCTTCCTCTATTCTCCATGATGACGGTTCTGTTCCTATTGTCTTCCTCTATTCTCCATGATGACGGTTCTGTTCCTATTGTCTTCCTCTATTCTCCATGATGACGGTTCTGTTCCTATTGTCTTCCTCTATTCTCCATGATGACGGTTCTGTTCCTATTGTCTTCCTCTATTCTCCATGATGACGGTTCTGTTCCTCTTGTCTTCCTCTATTCTCCATGATGACGGTTCTGTTCCTATTGTCTTCCTCTATTCTCCACGATGACGGTTCTGTTCCTCTTGTTCTGTTCCTCTTGTCTTCCTCTATTCTCCATGATGACGGTTCTGTTCCTATTGTCTTCCTCTATTCTCCATGATGACGGTTCTGCTCCTCTTGTCTTCCTCTATTCTCCATGATGACGGTTCTGTTCCTCTTGTCTTCCTCTATTCTCCATGATGACGGTTCTGTTCCTATTGTCTTCCTCTATTCTCCACGATGACGGTTCTGCTCCTCTTGTCTTCCTCTATTCTCCATGATGACGGTTCTGTTCCTCTTGTCTTCCTCTATTCTCCATGATGACGGTTCTGTCTTGCTGTTGAGAGGGTTAATGCTCAGCAGCTGCTCATCCTACTCTTGACTGTGTGTGTGTGTGTGTGTGTGTGTGTGTGTGTGTGTGTGTGTGTGTGTGTGTGTGTGTGTGTGTCATGCAGACTTTCAGTGCGGTGCAGGGTTAATGTAGAGATGCTGCTTCCTTCAAATAACACACTCAATTATTCATATCACATCTCTCTCTCTCTCTCTCTCTCTCTCTCTCTCCCTCTCTCTCTCTCTGTCCCAAGTGACTCTGACTCTTAGTAAACTAGCCTGTCATCCACTTTATATCACCTATCAGCATGCCTTATCTGATAGCATGTCTATTTACGACTGCCTTTTAATCATGTGTGCTGTGTGTTTTCAACAATTGCCTTCCACTTAATTCCTTACATTATAGCGTGTGAAATAGAATTGAATCACATGGGCTAGTTTGCTTGCTTTTATGATATGCTGTGACTCCACAGATTGGCACGGACGACAGTGACATTGAGAGAGCTGTTGCCAATTCCCCATCACCACCCCCCTCCCCAAACTAATTACTAAACACGCCCCAGAAGTAGAGTCAAAAGGAACTAGAACTTAAAGCCGATTTATGCTTGATCCTTATGCTTGATCCTTATGCGGTCCAGAGGCTCCGTACAGAGCGCGTGACGCAATTGCAAAGCATCCTGAGGTCAAACCAAGCTCCGTAATGCATCGCTGTGTGCCTCCGAAAATGTTGTAACAATGAGGAAGTCTCCATATCGCTCCGTATTGACATGACTGGTTCACGGTATGTGGAGGGCAGTATGTCCTGTATAAACACAAACTCACTTCCTTGACAACAACTCTGCTCCACGAAAGCGCAAGAAGTATGAAAGTGCTTATTTCCAGCGTGTGACTCCAGTTGTTGGTCAGTACATAATTGTATGTTTTGTGTCCCCTGCGACTGTATACACGAGGGGACACGGCCACGCAGCTGCGAGAGGCTACACCCAACGCTACAACCCAGCAGGCCCGACGTAGATCTTGAGAACCCAGCAAGCAGCCACCAACAACCGAACCAGCCATTGACTAACTATCCTGCTTGGGTAGAGCCGGATGAACAAACCCTGCAGGAAAGAGCCGGATGAACGAACCCTGCAGGAAATAGCCGGATGAACGAACCCTGCAGGAAAGAGCCGGATGAACAAACCCTGCAGGAAAGAGCCGGATGAACGAACATCGGCCACCGCTCAGTGAGTGAATCAGCTGCTTTGTGAGTTTGCCCCAGTGCTCATAGTTGGTCTATATCCCTAAATTCTAGTCCTTTTATATGTTTCTACAGGGGCACAACTTTAGGGTTTTAGACATGGGGGGGAAAATTGTTTTATATTTTTGTATCCAGACGGAAAAACAATCAACCATTAAAATGTATTTATAAAGCACTTTTTACATCAGCAGACACGAGGGGAGACGAAGGCACACACCTGTCTATATAAGAGCCCACAGTTGACAGTGTATGTCAGAGCAAAAACCAAGCCATGAGGTCGAACGAAACACTCCCAACAGCCGACCACTCGGAGTCATCTGCATGGTCCTAAAGCACACCGTCGCCTCGTTTTGGATCACATTCCAATGATAATACTGGGGGCGGGGGGGCATGTCCCCCCCCTGTCCCCAGTGAAAGTGGCGCCACTGTGTTTCTAATCAGGCCATAGTGATACTGTGTATTGTCATTTATTATAAACAGAATTTATAATAAAGAGACCTTGATTGTACTTTGGCATGCCTCTGCTTGAGTTTGCCTTGGGATTCTAGAACTCTGCTTGAGTTTGCCTTGGGATTCTAGAACTCTGCTTGAGTTTGCCTTGGGATTCTAGAACTCTGCTTGAGTTTGCCTTGGGATTCTAGAACTCTGCTTGAGTTTGCCTTGGGATTCTAGAACTCTGGTTGAGTTTGCCTTGGGATTCTAGAACTCTGCTTGAGTTTGCCGTGGGATTCTAGAACTCTGCTTGTGACACACTAGGTCACAGCTGAAGTTAACATGCACGTGTCTAGGGAGATGGAAGTAAACTCGGGAAGTGCTGTGTTGGCCGAACAGCGTCAGCCAATCAGAAACAGTTCATCTACGAACTGCCGACCAAGTCAGCATTAGTGTGTAGAGTGCAAGTGTTTCAGTAATCGAAATACAATATCCATAATGTGGAGGCAGCAGAATGAGAGTACATCAAGAGCAGAAGTCAGACGGTCACACACACACTTCAACAACACATTATAAATGAATGTGTCCACGATCTGACCATGGGCCGCAGGTTAGTAGCAGGTGTCAACAGGGTCATGGAATATCCTATATATCCAGATATTATCGTGTCACATACAGAGCATTAGGAAAGTATTCAGACCCCTTTCCTTTTGACACATGTTGTTACGTTACAGCTTTATTCTAAAATGGATTAAATAAAATGTTTTCCTCATCAATCTACACACAATACCCCATCATGACAAAGATTAAAGTCTTTTTTTATTTTTATGTTTGCAAATAAAAAGTAAAACAGAAATACCTTATTTACATAAGTATTCAGACCCTTTGCTATGAGAATCGAAATGGAGCTCAGGTGCATCCTATTTCCATTGATCATCCTTGAGATGTTTCTACAACTTCATTGGAATCTACCTTTGTTAAATTCAATTGTTTGGACATGATTTGGAAAGTCACACACCTGTCTATATAAGGTCCCACAGTTGACAGTGCATGTCAGAGCAAAAACCAAGCCATGAGGTTGAAGGAATTGGCCTTAGAACTCCGAGACAGGATGGTGTCGAGGAACCAATCTGGTGAAGGGTACCAAAATAATTCTGTCGCATTGAAGGTCCCCAAGAACACAGTCGCCTCCATCATTCTTAAATGGAAGAAGTTTGGAACCACCAAGATTCTTGGAGGTGACCAAGAACCCAATGATCACTCAGGTCGGGGATTTGATCCAGCAATCTTTCGGTTACTGGCCCAATGCTCTAACCAATAGGCTACCTGCCTGCCCTGAAGGCACATGACAGGGTGCTTGGATTTGCCTAAAGGCACCTAAAGGACTCTCAGACCATGAGAAACAAGATCCTTTGGTCTGATGAAACCAAGATTGAACTCTTTGGCCTGAATGCCAAGCGCCACGTCTGGAGGAAAACTGGCACGGTGAAGATTGGTGTTAGCATCATGCTGTGGGGATGTTTTTCAGCAGCAGGGACTAGGCACAATCCAGGGAAAGATGAATGTAGCAAAGTACAGAGAGATCCTTGTTGAAAACCTGCTCCAGAGAGCTCAGAGCGTTCACCTTCCAACGTCCCTAAGCACACAGCCAAGACAACACAGGAGTGGCTTCAGGACAAGTAGCTGCGCAGCGACACTCCCCATCAAACCTGACAGAACTAGATAAGATCTCCAGAGAAGAATGGGAGAAACTCCCCAAATACAGGTGTTCCAAGCTTGTAGCGTGATACCCTAGAAGACTCAATGCTTTAATCGCTGCCAAAGGTGCTTCATTCAACAAAGCAACAAAGGGTCTGAATACTTGTGTAAATAAAATAAAAAACAGTTTTAGAATAAGGCTGTAACTCTCCGAATGCACTGTATACTGAACAAACATATAAACGCAACATGTAAAGTGTTGGTCCCAAGTTTCATGAGCTGAAATAAAAGATCCCAGAAATGTTCCATATGCACAAAAAGCTTATTTCTCTCAAATTGTTGCAGAAACGTGCATACATCCCTGTTAGTGAGCATTTCTCCTTTGCCAAGATAATCCATCTGTCTGACAGGTGTGGCTTATCAAGAAGATGATTAAACAGCATGATAATTACACAGGTGCACCTTGTGCTGGGGACAATTAAAAGCCACTCTAACATGTGTAGTTTTGTCACACAACACAATGCCACAGATGTTTCAAGTTTAGAGGGAGCGTGCAATTGGTATGCTGACTGTAGGAATGTCCACCAGAGCTTTTGCCAGAGAATTGAATGTTAATTTCTCTACCATAAGCCGCCTCCAACGTTGTTTTAGAGAATTTGGCAGTACGTCCAACCGACCTCACATCTGCAGACCACCATGCCAACCCAGGACCTCCACATCCGGCTTCTTCACCTGTGGTATTGTCTGAGACCTGCCACCCAGACAGCTGAGGAATCTGAAGAGTATTTCTGTCTGTAATAAAGCCCTTTACTGGTCAAAAATTCATTCTGATTGGCTAGAACTGGCTTCCCAGTGGGTGTGGCTATGCCCTCCTAGTCCCACCCATGGCTGCACCCCTGCCTGGTCATATGAAATCCATAGATTAGAGCCTAATACATTTTAATCAATTGACTGATTTCCTTATATGAACTGAACTCAGTAAAATCGTTGAAATTGTTGCATGTTTCGTTTATATTTTTTGTTCAGTTGACATAATCTATAGTTTCTGTAGTAAGGATTCTCTGCAGTCATGGTGCAGTGCAGCTTCTCTCCATCTGCAGTGTACATGTGTACACACACACACACACACACACACACACACACACACACACACACACACACACACACACACACACACACACACACACACACACACACACACACACACACACACACACACACTAAAAGGGAATGTCCTATTCATGCTCAGCAATCAACAGAAGGCAAGCGGAGGTTGAGAACTAGAGGGAGACGGGAAGTAGTGAGATGAAGAGGGGGCCTTATGTAGGATTATTAGAACCAACCTTTATACTGGATTCCCAGTTCAGAGGCTTTGTGTTTCACAAGATCACAGGAGAAAATGCTCCCTGCCTCTCCCTGCCTCTCCCTGCCCTCCTGCCTCTCTTCCTCTCCTGCTCTCCTGCTCTCCTGCCTCTCCTTCTCCCTGCCTATTCTGCTCTGTGCATCTCATGCCTCTCCTGCTCCCTTCCTCTCGTCCTCTCGTCCTGCCTTTCTTCCTTTCTTGCTCCCTTCCTCTCTTCCTCTCCTTATCCCTGCCTTTCTTCCTCTCTGCCGGTCATCTTCCTCTCGTTTATTCCTCTCACACAAATGCCATCCTTTGTGATTCTGCAGCCCTCCCTCTATTCATTATGCCCATCTCCATCTGTCAGCACCCCCACCCTCCCTCCAGCTCCATTCATCCCTTCTCCTCTCTCCTGGCTCTTGTCTGTTCAGTTTGTCCCTCTGGGGGACCCTTACATCACTCCTCTGGTTACCATGGTTTTAGGAAACAGGGATGAATGAACTCTGATCATAAGAGTGAAAGAGCAAGAGAGAGATAGAGATAAATATATATATATATATATATATATATATATATATAGAGAGAGAGAGAGAGAGAGAGAGAGAGAGAGAGAGGTCTTGATCAGATGAGCGCCTGAATTTTGCAGCATGCTCTTGAAAAAAAATAGATTTAGAGTTAGATAAACTAGATTTTTTTTGTCAGGGACATGTACAGGATGCTACCCTCTACAACATAACCTTCACTATGTCACCAGGGACATGTACAGGATGCTACCCTCTACAACATAACCTTCACTATGTCACCAGGGACATGTACAGGATGCTACCCTCTACAACATAACCTTCACTATGTCACCAGGGACATGTACAGGATGCTACCCTCTACAACATAACCTATGTCACCAGGGACAACATAACCTTCACTATGTCACCAGGGACATGTACAGGATGCTACCCTCTACAACATAACCTTCACTATGTCACCAGGAACATGTACAGGATGCTACCCTCTACAACATAACCTTCACTATGTCACCAGGAACATATACAGGATGCTACCCTCTACAACAACACTATGTCACAGGACATGCTACCCTCTACAACATAACCTTCACTATGTCACCAGGAACATGTACAGGATGCTACCCTCTACAACATAACCTTCACTATGTCACCAGGAACATATACAGGATGCTACCCTCTACAACATAACCTTCACTATGTCACCAGGAACATGTACAGGATGCTACCCTCTACAACATAACCTTCACTATGTCACCAGGGACATGTACAGGATGCTACCCTCTACAACATAACCTTCACTATGTCACCAGGACATATACAGGATGTTACCCTCTACAACATAACCTTCACTATGTCACCAGGAACATATACAGGATGCTACCCTCTACAACATAACCTTCACTATGTCACCAGGACATATACAGGATGCTACCCTCTACAACATAACATATACAGGATGCTACCCTCTACAACATAACCTTCACTCCAAATCAAAACTCAAAAGCTAGAACCTGATTTTGGATGTAATTACAGAATTACCTGAAAGGCTTACAGCTCAACTACCAACGATTATTATTCCAACACTATACAGCAAATGCTCTGGAAAACAACAGAAACCTGAAAACACCATCCAACCTGGAACTGAGTGAATAATGTGTAGTCTGAAGTCTTTACTTCCAAAAGCCAAGAAGAAAAATGCATGACATTACTTTATAAGGACTGAATGCTAAATTAAGTCTGCCAAGCTCTTTAGCCCAACAATGTCAGAAGAATCGCACAGTCTACTCCAACCAAATGGAGAGGCCTTAGAAGCTGCCTCCCGCTGTTCAGAGGTAATTAAAATACAGTACCCTGTGTATGAAAGAATGATAAGGCAAGAAAAGATCACAAAATGAAGCTCCTTATGGAAAACTCAAGAGACACTTTTTGCTGACTATTATAAAAATGGAAACATCAGCAACCTCATCTTCCACACAAACTACCCTCTGGCATTGCACAGTGCTATATTAGCACACTACCCCTCCGTTAAGAGAGGGGGTGGAAACAAGGGGTGGAAACTCAGGATACTAGACAAGGAGAACTCTGAGTCAGCTAAACCTCTATAAGTCTGGAACAGTAATGGTACAGGGTATCCCAAACAGTTTAATCTGGATTTTCACCTAATCAAAGAATTAGCTCAGCAGGAGAAGCTCTCCATTGAGAAAGATGCCCCCACACTGAGCGGGTCAGACCAGACCTCTTCATTATATAACCCCACAGACGAGCCACCCCGAGTGGGTCAGACCAGACCTCTTCATTATATAACCCCACAGACGAGCCACCCCGAGTGGTCAACCTCCCAGCACAGAGTACTCCTCCCTCATTGAAATGAAGGATGCATTTACCCAGCTGGGAGGTGTCGTGGAAATTTCCTCTATTTACCAAATCATGGGAGCAAACCACACATACAAGTCAGAGTTAGTTATCAAAGTCCATCTTTAATTATATGAGCTCTATCACAACCCTGTGACTCTCAGGTAATTCAGTGTCCCTCAGTGAATTCTCTGAGAGCCCCTTCCACATTTCAAATTAGGTCCTTTATAGCAAAGACACACACAGGATAAGACCACATCGGCATAATTCATCGTTCATAATTCCTTTCTCAAACCCCAGAACCATAAACCAATCCTCCATATCAACAGGCATATATCAAATTGTCATTTAGATACAACCAATTCTAAATACAACCAATCCTGGACAAACTCACGGAGAGGAGAGTGAGGCTATAGGTTAAGATAAAGGGGAGCATGAGAATGATTCCAGACACTGCCATCCTCCTTTTCCCCGATGGGAAAAATAGGGAGTAACTGGCACACACACAGTGGAGCAAAAGATATGTTTACACATGATGACACTTTGACCTCTCCCCTCTCTGCGGACCATGCAACTTAGTCTTGACATAGAACAGATACTGCAACCTCACCACAGTATTATACAAAAATACCATTCTGATGAGAAGTAACTTACAAACATATGATGAATATAAAACATCTTACCTATGTTACCAACTAATTCTGATTATTCCCTAACAGAGGTAAGGCAGGTGGAGTTGGAACAGCAGGTGATCACACTCCAGTCAGCACAGACCCAGACAACAGTCCAGCACAACAACAACCCCTCAACCAGACCCAGAGAGCTGGAGGTGGAGAGAGACATATCTGCACTCTGGACTGTGGTGAGACAACTTCAACAATATAAAAAGCAAGAGCAGGAGAAGAACAGAGCACTAGAGGAGAGGATCAGACTGCTAGAGGAGAGGTTGAGGGGGATGGCGTGTGACAGAGAATAACCCACTAGAGAGGTGGCCACCCCCACAGAGAAGCCAGCAGAACAGCCCACCTCAGCACCCGACAAAAGTCTCGACACCACAGCAGAACAGTCCACAACAGACCCTGACCATAGCGTCGACATCACAGCAGAACAGACAAAAGAAGAACCCCAAGCCCAGCAGCTCTCACCCCCTCTGAGCACCCCCCCTGTCAGCCACCCTGATAGCCCTTCTGACAACCCCCACACACCCACTGAGGACAAACACAAGACACAGATTGTTGTCCTTATGGACTCAAATGGGAAATATATACAAGAAAAAACTTTTCCCCAAACACAGTGTGTCTAAACTCTGGTGTCCAAACACCCAGCACGCCCTAGACCTTCTGTCTGAGGACCAACTAGGATCACCCAGCACGCCCTAGACCTTCTGTCTGAGGACCAACTAGGATCACCCAGCGCACCCTAGACCTTCTGTCTGAGGACCAACTAGGATCACCCAGCGCGCCCTAGACCTTCTGTCTGAGGACCAACTAGGATCACCCAGCGCACCCTAGACCTTCTGTCTGAGGACCAACTAGGATCACCCAGCGCACCCTAGACCTTCTGTCTGAGGACCAACTAGGATCACCCAGCACGCCCTAGACCTTCTGTCTGAGGACCAACTAGGATCACCCAGCACGCCCTAGACCTTCTGTCTGAGGACCAACTAGGATCACCCAGCGCACCCTAGACCTTCTGTCTGAGGACCAACTAGATTCACCCAGCGCACCCTAGACCTTCTGTCTGAGGACCAACTAGATTCACCCAGCACGCCCTAGACCTTCTGTCTGAGGACCAACTAGATTCACCCAGCGCACCCTAGACCTTCTGTCTGAGGACCAACTAGGTTCACCTAGCCACATAATAATACACCCAGCGCACCCTAGACCTTCTGTCTGAGGACCAACTAGGTTCACCCAGCCACATAATAATACACCCAGCACCCTAGACCTTCTGTCTGAGGACCAACTAGGATCACCCAGCGCACCCTAGACCTTCTGTCTGAGGACCAACTAGGTTCACCCAGCCACATAATAATACACCCAGCACCCTAGACCTTCTGTCTGAGGACCAACTAGGTTCACCTAGCCACATAATAATACACCCAGCACCCTAGACCTTCTGTCTGAGGACCAACTAGGTTCACCTAGCCACATAATAATACACCCAGCACCCTAGACCTTCTGTCTGAGGACCAACTAGGATCACCCAGCGCACCCCAGACCTTCTGTCTGAGGACCAACTAGGTTCACCTAGCCACATAATAATACACCCAGCACCCTAGACCTTCTGTAGGGGGACCAACTAGGATCACCCAGCGCACCCTAGACCTTCTGTCTGAGGACCAACTAGGTTCACCTAGCCACATAATAATACACCCAGCGCACCCTAGACCTTCTGTAGGAGGACCAACTAGGTTCACCTAGCCACATAATAATACACCCAGCGCACCCTAGACCTTCTGTAGGAGGACCAACTAGGTTCACCTAGCCACATAATAATACACCCAGCGCACCCTAGACCTTCTGTAGGGGGACCAACTAGGATCACCCAGCGCACCCTAGACCTTCTGTCTGAGGACCAACTAGGTTCACCTAGCCACATAATAATACACCCAGCACCCTAGACCTTCTGTCTGAGGACCAACTAGGGTCACCCAGCCACATAATAATACACACAGCGCT